>NC_046220.1:58575390-58876265 GCF_011004875.1 Balearica regulorum gibbericeps | reverse complement strand
AATGCAGAAGGCAGCTGAGGGTTCACCGGCAGCTCAGCGCAGGGCGGGCTTCTGGGTGAAAGGAGCCTTCTGTCAATGCCCCTCTTGAGACACTTAGGTTTAAGGAAATGTTTGTACTGCTCTAGAAAAAGAGCTGGCTGGGTGTTTTTCTTTTGTGCTTAGGCACTCTGAAAGGAATTCCTGTGGGCACAATTATCTCACATATGGCAAGTCAGAAACAAAACAAAACAAAAAAAGGCCAAAGGGAAAAAAAGGAGAGAGAAGAAGAAAAAAAATCAAAGGTCACTTGGATGCTTTGGCCCAGCACAGGAAAGAGGAAAATCCACCTTGGAGGGTACAACTTACTCGAGGAGAGCTGGAAACTCATGATCAAAGCAACAGGAAACTGAGAACAAGCCGTGGCCCAGTTAAAACCATTGAAACAAATCCCAGTCTCTGCAAACTGCAGGAACAGGGCATCAGCCTTGCAAATGAAACGGAAAGTGTATGTGTGTGTATGCGGTGAGCTTCACGGGACTGTACCTTCTGCACCCAATGGCTTGTCTGAAACAAAACACAGGAATTCGGTGGGGAAAGAGGTTGCTAAGGGGCAGCCAGCCTTGCCTTATCTGCACTAATACCTGTGCTTTTCACACAGCTGCTTAACAGGTTCCTACCTGGATCTTGTGTGATGCTGCACAAAATAGCACTTAGTCCTTGCAGCATCTCCGTGGCGAAGGTTAGAGCAAATTAAACCCTATGTACAGAAGGGAAAATGAGGCTTTAACCCCAGCCAAACAAGTCACAGGCAAGAAGAAAATCTACTGACTTTGCTCTGTTTCTTCTGATAGGAGGCAAAGCAGAGTCAAGGAGAGGCATTACTTCAGACAGATTACCTGTGCAGCGCAGTGGTACCAACTTGAATCCAGTAGCCAGCAGTGACTAGTTCTTTTTCCCATGAAGAAACTGCTACCTCTCTCTAAAATTCAAAGATCCCACAGTGTCTGGAAAGTATAAACTTTTTTCAAAACTATTTTTTAACCTTTATTTAAAAATCCATTGTAATTTTGTGATTAAGAAATTGTGTATTAGGTCATAACTTGATTGATTAGATGCTCTTTTGTTCATTCTTGGAGAATGGCTTGGCTACTTCACTATGTCTAGCTTGTCATATGAATGCAAGCCTCTTCCTGCACGTGAATTCAAATTTGCTCTATGTCCAAAGCGTTTCAACACGTGCCCCCATTTAAGTATCTGTGCAAACTACAGGACTGAGAAAGATGGGAGGAAACCCTGAACTTCCCAGTCTGTCAGTGCTGGCCACCACATCTATTCCTCCATATGGGCAATACCATCAGGCTTTTTCCTAGAGGACATTGACTGCGTGCCATAACACACTGTGAGGCTGGTATCAACACATGCATGGGTCAGGGACCTTGTCTGAGCCTGTTTCCTGGGCTGTGTTTACAGAACGGGTATGGATGAAGCCCTTGAATCAGAGCATCAGCAGATGCATAATGTGCTGCCAGGATATTTGGCCTTGAGGGGAACACACCAAGGATGAGGTGGTGTAAGAACCATCAGCAGGGAATCAATGTGTCATGAGTCTGCCTCAGCATTAACTCTGCAAAGGACATTACAGCATGTTTGAGTTCCCGCTTGGAACAGTAGGGAATGGATCAGACCACCAGCTTCTAAAGCTTCCAACTGAGCTTATTAGATTTGGTTGGCGGGGTATCTAGCACCTGGTAGATTACCAGTTTCTCTGGCATTTTTTCCCCTCCTGAGTGACAGAAAGGGCAAATCAATAGATACGGTAAATACTTAGGCTGTCTGTGTTTTTTAAATTGTTTATTTTGTTCTTTTTCATTATAAGTAACAGAAAATCATGGACGCTTTTTTTTTTGAGATAATACGAAACAAAGTGCTGACTTACTTGCTACTTCACATGTGTTAACCCTCCTCAAAAAAACCTCACTCTATCTTGTTCTCTCTAAAAACTTGATCAAGGCATCAAATGACAACCTGGAACATATGATTGTGCAGGCTGAGGGTCACACTTCTGTGGTGTTGTTCCACTGCTATGTCTGCCACAGCAGTGATGAGGCCAGCCTCCTTCCCTTCTATGCCAGCTACTGGAGCTGGGCGAGCACAGGTGCAGAAAGAAGCAAAGCTGCCCTACGCTTGAGTTCCCAGGAGATCCGGTGTGCACCATAACGGTGTGCTGCTTGGGTTCTCACATGGGATAACGGCAGTAATCATCCATAATTCTTGGTCAGCTATGACATCATAAAGCTCTGTGAAAATATTTTCATTAAGTCCAGTTTAGCTATGCCAAATCTCCCTGTAACTAGGCCAAAAATCATCTTTGCAGTAACTGCATTGACTTTGGGATGCATGTGGTCAACCCCCAGTCATTGGGCTCAAAGCTGAGATAAAACCAGATAGCACACTTATTTTGCTGTAGCTCTCCTTTGTCTGACAGTGGTGGTGGTCTTGTTTTGTTTCGATCTGTTTTAGGAGTGTGAGAATCTTGTATCTCTGACCTCCTTAGTAAAGACAAGGGAAGACACGTTTATTATTATTTTTAGTAATAATTGTCTGGTTATTTTTATTCCAGATATTCCAGATTCCATTATTTTATTTTATTTATTCTAATATGAGGAAAAAAAGCTTCTGTGAGGAATTAAGCCGCATATAAGGAGTATAAATAATGAAGGTTTTGTGAAGAAAAGCCTATGGACTGGTTTGTCTTCACTAAAGAGCTCCAATATGAAACACAAGGGTTCACATCAGAGCCTCTCTGTTATGATCCTGAATCTGTGTGCCTCCACTGGAAATGCATTGGCTATGGTAGATGTATACAGATGCAATAGAAAGCAGAATTTCCCTAATATTTCTGTAGCTTTGATCCTGTTAAAAATACAAATTCCTTGTCTTTCAAAAGCAGCCTCCCAGAAATCATAAGATTATATTCTCCATGTAACTACTACGCATGTGTAGAAAAGTTGTACTGTTTGTTTTTCTGGCACAGGACTCACTTTAAAATGAGATTACTTAATTGAAGAAAACATTTCCTGACATGTTGCAAATCAACATTTGAACCAAATCTTCTCTTTTTACGTAAGGAGAGGATGAGTGCACTCTAGCCTGTTTAATCCACGTGGAGCTCAATGAATTCATTTTAACCACTGAGGCACTTGATTGGTAAAATATAATGTAGCACAGTGTGAAGCAGCTTGCCATCAGTTAAACAGTTTTGCTCAGTCAGATTGCTTTGATAATTATTTGTCTTGAGGGGGGTCTTCCATAATTCCTTCAGATAGGCTCTAGCTCCACAGACACAATGATAGACCAATGTAGACAGGGAGACTAGTTCAGGCAACACAGTTTTTATAAACACCTATGGTCGATTGTTACTGAGTATATTGTCATTTGGGTTTAGTCTATATATGTTTATGGCAACTTTAAGTGTTTTCTAAGTGCATGTATAAATATAGATATATAAAAATCTAATATATATATATAAATGTGTATGTGTGAATGTATATTTACTAGAATCTCTTGGCAATAACATTTATCAATTTGGAATTGTGTAAGGTCATCTTCCAGACAACAGGAGATGTGAAAAGGAGCCAAATTTTTTGAGATCAGAAGTCTAAACAGTATTAGTGCTATCAGTGCTAGAATTTATTTTCTCTGGAGTCACTGCCAGTGAGTTAGCTATCTTCCATTTTGAGTTGTTGAGCAACAGAAATATGTCACAATTTGGAAAATATCTGGAGAGAGGAGGTGATGGAAACTGGGCCACCAAAGAGCATCTCAGGGTCCTGAGTCCCAAGAGCATCATCCCTTGCACAGGGTAATACCTTTTCCCTGGGCACTCTTTGTGCTGTTCTTTTTTCTGCTTTGTGTTCCCGTTTTTCTGAAGGTCATTCTGAGGCATCCTGGTGTCTGAAGGACCTTTCTGTTTCAGGCTTGCCTTGTTTCAGGCTTGCCATAAGATGGAGTCCACAAGAAGTCACCTCTACCATTTTGTTGTTACTGACTCAATTTTGAAACCTCACCCTTTCTGCTTCCTCACAGGGCAGATGGCAACAGCCATGCAGATCTCAGTGAAGGATCCTGATTGCTTGGTTGTAATCTTTCCACTACTCTGCCATGCCAGCATCAAAACCCAACTGACAATATGCATTATAATTTCAGCACACACCTCACATTTTCTTCTGCTAACTGTGAAACAGAGATGTTAGTAGTTTTCACAATATAGTATCTCTTGGTAGTGACAATAAACTGATTTTGTGAGAGCTTAATAAAGGGCTATGTATAGATTGCTCTTATCCTCACAGAAGAGACTAGTCAGCATTATTAAGCATCTCCACCCATTTTGTATGTAGAGGCTTTGCAAGGCTGGAGTCCAGAAGTCAGCTACAGAAGGCACGGTACACTAAGCATCAGAACAGGTTGCTAATAGCAGCAGTTTCCATTGATTAGGCTACCTAATCAATGTAGGACACCTATATCCAGTGTTAGTCATCTGCACAAGTTATTTCATATTTAATTTCTAATACATATTTAGTTAAGGTTATATTAAACATAAAGGGTCTTTCAGCTTTTGCCACAAAAGGTTGGTTTTCAGTTATCTCTATTCAGAAGCGAGTATTAACTTTACCTGATGGTATTATACTGTTTATTTTTTTCACAGAGACGTTCTTCCTACCATCTTTTGTGCACATGGGCACTTTTATGCACACACATGTACACATGCATGCACACAAATCATTCAGACTTTAGCCAGATGTATGCAGCTATGGGCTGAAGAAAGTATTTTGTCAGAATTCTGAGCAAACCGAGAAAGGAGAAGGGATGTTTTGTATTGAAATTCCTTTAATCTCTTCATATGGCATCACTACTAAAAAAAAAATACAATTCCTATGCATTCAGTGGATAAAATGGGTTCAGAAATATTCTGATATTCTAGGTGAAAGAGGGAAGTAGTAGTGAAGTTACAAACGCTGTCTACAGTATAGTGGTAGAGGTTTTGTCTTCAACTGCACGTTTTTTTCCTTTCTAAACTTTACACTAGATGATTAATTTCCTTAAGCATACTTTATGTTGATAATTCCATACCATTTCTGCAGCTTAAGCTTACAGTTAAGTTTACTGACAGAAACATTAAAATGTTTTACTGTGTGAACTCACTGAATATAGTACTTGCTTTACCTGTGCACAGAACATGATTTATATGATTTCCTCATCCAAGCTTTGTAAATCATGTCTATTGTACATTAAACCACCTCCAACTCTCAGTAAATTTGTTTACTAAAATGTCTTTAGTTCTCTTAGTGCATGAACAATAATTCATGTTGAACTGGCTAATATCTCTATAAGTACTTTGTACTTGGCTAATCTACAACATGAAATAATCATTCTTTAGGAGGCTATAATGAAAAAAAATCTGCCCAGTACAGATTTGTTACACAGATATAAGAAGTAGCCTAATTACAACATGGGTTCTTTTTTTTTTTAGTCTCCTGTAACTGGAAGAAATATAATCACTTTTGGCCTAAAATCTCCTGAAATTCTTCAGCCCATCTTCAGAAATCTGCACTTACACTCATTAACACAGGACCTACTAAAGACTGTCATAATTGTACCTTTTTCTTTGGAGAATCGAGAAACTGATGTTTCAGAGAAAGTTAAAAACTTCTGTGAGACTTCTTTTGGCTGAATAATTCTTTAAATAAAGAAGCTGGGGTTTCCCCCAAATTGGATACAGATCATCCGGTCACAGAGATTTTTTAAATTTCTGGAGCAAAGTATAACGGCACTCTGGTAATGGGCTGAAAACCAGCTAGACCAAGGACTCTTTCACAGAAGGCATAATTCAGTGGCAAATGTGTGGCAGGAACAAAGCAAGTGGCTGTAAAGACCCAGAAAGTGGAGATGCTTCTAGAAAGGATTGTTCATGATGACTCCAATGCAACTTCTGGCTCAGAAAATCCCCAGGATGCTGGTTACCAGAAGATAAAGGATGCCAGAGCAGGATCACTTTATCCTTGCCCTGCTTTTCATACTCCGTTCCTTGGTATTTTCCCCCAGCCGGAAGCAGAGACTACTCTCTCAGCCATAAAAACCTGTGGGATAATGCAATATTGCACTTCTCATATTCATATATCTAAACAGAATAAAGTTCTGGACATTTTCCCTCCCTATCATAGATGTGTAACATTTCTGTGGTAACTAGAGCATTAATTTGCAAAGAAAAGTTGTTTTAGGAGAGTATGCATTTGTAGCTGTTTTTAATGCAGTATGTGTTTGGTACTTCTCTGTATGATTTCTTGCAATTTATTTTTCTTTGTTTCTTAATTTGCTGGTCTGGTATTGGCTAATTTGGTTCCTCTGTATATCTCTCATGCTTGCCTTGTTGAATTTCCCATTCTCCCTATGCCAGGCCTTACTCTGTGGTATTTAGCCACCCTGCATTTACTGGTGGCTCCACTCCCAAAAGCTGGCTCCAGTCCTGCTTATTAACAATCCCCAAGAGACTGCAAAACTGGATTCTGTAGAGCTCCAAATTTATCTCTGTAATGATGACAGCCAAAACCAAAAAAGACAGCCAGAACTGCATGTTCCACTAACCCCACACCAGCTCCTAGCAAGTGGCTGCGAGTCACACACTTGGAAATTGTTGGACTGTTGCTTGATGTCATGGTCTAGTCATCAGCCCACAAGAAAAAAGAACGAGTATGTCAAGTACAATCCTTGTTCTTCTACCTCTGCTGATTTTGTAATATGGGGACAGCATTTGTCTTGCTCTCTCTGATTATTTTTGGAGACTCATTAGTTAATTAGGAACTGAAAAATCCTAATTGGTAATAAACCCCTTTCACATTTGAGACTTAAGATGCTTCTGCCAATGAAGACATTTTCAGTTCCCAGCTGTGCCAAAAGCAAAATAATACAATGCCATTGAGAGTCCTCTAATTACATATAGTTCTTCTCAGTTTTCATGTGGCACATATTTTATAGGCTTAAGAGATAACAGTAGTTTTAAAATGCATTCCTTACTTGTAGTTTGATGGCAAAAACACACAAGCAAATTAATCAAAACCAACCATTCCCTGCAATGTGTTGACTAGCAAAGCACAAACCCAATATACAAACCCATATAGCTCCTATGCAGTCAATCAATTATTGTTTCTCAGAGTTATGATGGTATAAGCAGCAGTGAAAAAAGTTTACTACAATTGTTTTCTCATCTTGTAAAATATTGTAACTCCATCTATGTCCTTATCGATGTCTTGCAAGGCATCCCTTTTGTTTTCCAGAACGGTACTGAATAAAGAGTTGTTTGCTTATTCCATTTTACCTCCATGTAATTTGTATTTTTTTCCTTTCCAGATTTGACACACAGAAAAGGACTGAATATTTCAGCAGTAGCTGTTGGCTTTCTGCAGTGTCCTGAGACTTCTCAAACATCTAAACTGGGGTTTAGAGCTTTCGTCCTTTTGCTGGATGCAGGCCAATGTTTGCAAAAATACTACACAGTTTAATTTCTACCCAAAGTGTGATGCAAATACACATTTTATCGGAAGTTTGTAGTTATTCTTCCTTCTTTTCTTTTACTGTCTGTAACCATTCATCCTAATCAGTTAGCTATAATTTTTAGGGCAACAGTGGCGATACCATCCAGCTGGCTGTTGCTTTCTCTTCTAGCGGGTAAAATGGATCTCATGCTTTTCAACATCTTCCATGTTTGAAGGATTGAGTTCCAAATCCAATTTCAGTGACTGCCAGAGTGATCAAGCTAAGTTTTGGGGATCTTTGTACTTCAGTAATGCTTTGCATGAGGTTCTTGCTATACAAAGCATTAGCTGCAGGGAAAATAACAGACTTCACAACATTCATGAAACAAAAAGACACTTGTCTGGTTGTTTAGATGAGCATATGTAAAAGGTCAGAAACAACAACAAACTACACCTGTGGCAACACGCTACAGAGCAGATGGGTACCCCAGTTGCAGTATTAGGAGCAATGGCACATGTTACCACTAAAGGTCTGGGATCTGAAGACAAAGGTCCCTTTCTGACTTTGGCAGGTTCTTCCGTTTCTCATGCTGTTGATGAAAGACCCGTCCATTACAGCATGACATAGCTGAAGCAAACACATGGTTTGCACCAATGTACATACAAGCTGCATACTGTAATTTAGACATGTCCGCTTCTTGTTAGATAGGCTCTGTTGGATTTTCAAAGTAAACAGAAGGGAAAAATAACACTCCTTTGGAGTTACACCTAAGAGGGAGGTCTAGTACATCACCGGCTGACCAAAGTAAGCAGTTATGCTAGTGCTGCCACAGCCACTGACCCAATTTAGTCCTGCTAAGTTAAACTAACTTGTCATATACCCACTCCTGTAAGCAGCTTGTCCATGTGACTCAGTAACGAGACTGGAGACCTTGGTACCCGGTAGAAAACTGCCAGTTCACTGGGATGTGGGCATTGCCTTATCAGAGGTTTGTCTTTATGGCTTTCTCATTTTAACTTAAGCTATAAACATGATAATCATTAACGTTTATCTGCTCGGAATACACTGACAGTCTTGTTTGTGCATTGTGTATTTGTGTAAGTCCTAGATGCTAATCAGTAATTTCAGGTCTGTAACCAGAGCTGGTTATTAGTGAGTACAGAGAAGGTCAGCAGAAGAAAAAAGGGATTTTTTTTTTCATGTTTATGAAATATGAATTTCTAATAACTGCCTACAGTTGTTCTCTTTCATTGATTAATTTCTTAATTAAATTTATTATTAATTCATATTATTAATTCATATTATTGAATTTTTTGTTTAAAAAAATGGGAAAGAGAAGCCCTTTGTAAACCAGAGAAAGAAGACCTTTTTGCTCTCTCTTGCTTTGTATTTCTTATTGACTCTTACTCCAACAGCTTCACTTCCAGCCTCTATTTCTGTGTTAGACTGGCCAGAAGTTTGTGAAGTCATGACATAAGGCAACTTGCTCAGAATTTTCTGATATCCATCATCAGTTTGCTAGGGAGTAGGTTAAAAAAAAGCCAGGCAAGTCAGAGGTCTAAGCCTCAGACCAAGGGGAGTGAAGGAAGCTGGACTCCCCTGCTTGGGATGGGAGGAGGATTTGCTGCAGGTGTCATAACCAGAGGGTGCAGCCCCGCTCCCCATCTGGTGAGAGGATCTGTTCTGAACTACTGCATGACAACATGTTGACCTGCCACCGGGGTGCTGTCCCTGTCACCACAGTTAACAGGGGAGGTTGGGGGAAAAAAGGGAAAACACGTATGTTTATGCATTCACACGCACCTTTAACTTGGCTTTGAAGTGTAGCTTTGGCTTCAGATATGCCTTGAGATTCACTGGTGTGTAGGAGGCATAAATCTAGTTCTAGAGCCACATGATTTGAAACAAAATTAATACAAAGGAGGTAACTTCCAAGTCCTTTAGCTTTTGTGCCAAACAATGCTTTTAACTGAATACAGAAGCAGAGAACAGTACAGAAGAGATTCACAGAGGCTGCTGTGCCTAAGCCATGTTCGAAATGGTTGCTTGTGCTTTCTTCTTAAAGACATCCACAGGCCATTCAGGAGGCCAGTGCAACTGGAAGCTGAGGGAGGGAAAGGGAGCCTGAGCTGAGAGGTGCTTGTTCTCTCGCTCCTTCCATAGGAGTGCTGACAGTGTTGCTTATGAATAGCAGCTCAGCCTTGGGCCAATCTAGAAAAAAATTAATTAAAAGATAACTTAGATGTGAATGTGAACTTGATTTCAGAAGTTACTTGGAATATGAGATATGAAAATAAAATGAAAAGAGCAGAAGAGCCATGGAGTTAGAGGCAGGAAGATGCATTTAGCTGTTCTGCTTTCACTGCCTAGGAGGAGGGATCTGCCATAGCTTGTCTTTCCTAGCGTATCTGCTACACTTGAAGTGAGCTGGACCCCAACCCAATCTTTTTGGTTTACTTGGGTAGAGTCATGAGAATATAAAATACAAGTTTACCCAATCAGACCAAAGTCCATATAGTTTCTTACAGCAGATGTTAAGGGAAGGATAGGAGAACAAGGCAATACTCCCACGTGAAGCTCCTGCCACTGGGTTATCTGTGGAGGATCTAATGCGAACCAGACTGATCTGTGAGGCATTCAGCTGGGAAGCTCACCTGCACAGCTTGCCCTGTGTTCAAAGGGTCTTGTCTCTATGGTCTTTACATGCAATGCAATTAGTCTCAAGTTTTGTAGTTGCTCTAGACCTTTCCTTACTGCAGTGCTGTGGGTTCCTTGGTCACTGGGAGCCTCAGGATGCTGCTGAGGAGCCTCTACTGGTCCCTGAGCTGTCTGGCCCCTGCAAGCTACCCACAGTTATATGATCCCAAGCTCCTAAGTGGCCTAAAGGCCACTTGTTTGGCTTCACACACTGCACTTTCTGGCTTCAATCATGTTTTAATTCATTTAATGAATATGTTTCAGTGACAGGGTTAATAACTAAACAGGTAATTAGGAGCTTTCTCACAATATTCAATATATTCATCAATGACCTGGACAAGGGGACAGAGTGTACCCTCAGCAAATTTGTTGACGATACTAAATTGGGACGAGTGGCTGACACAGCACAAGGCTGCACTACCATTCAGCGAGATCTTGACAGACTAGAGAATTGGGCAAAGAGGAACCATGTGAAATTCAACAAGGGTAAGTGTAGGGTCCTGCACCTAGCCAAGAACAACCCAAGGTACCAGTACAGGTTAGGGCTGACCTGCTGGGAAGCACTGTTGCGGAGAAGGACCTGGGGGTCCTGGTGGACAACAAGCTCTCCAGGAGCCAGCAGTGTGCCCTCATGGCCAAGAAGGCCAAGGGTACCTGGGGTGCAGTAAGAAAAGCATGGCCAGCAGGTCGAGGGAGGTTATCCTCCCCCTCTACTCTGCCCTGGTGAGGCCACATCTGGAGTGTTGTGTCCAGTTCTGGGCTCCTCAGTTGAAGAAAGACAAAGAACTGCTGGAGAGGGTCCAGCAGAGGGCCACAAGGATGATTATGGGACTCTCTTGTGTGAGGAAAGGCTGAGAGCTGGGTCCGTTTAGCCTGGAGAAGACTGAGAGGGGATCTCATCCATGCTTATCAATATCTAAAGGGTGGATGTGTACGGGAAGGGGCCAGACTCTTCTCAACGGTGCCCAGGGACAGGACAAGGGGCAGCGGGCACAAACTGGAGCACAGGAAGTCCCATCTGAATATGAGGGAAAACTTCCTTACTGTGAGGGTGACCGAGCACTGGAACAGGCTGCCCAGAGAGGTTGTGGAGTCTCCTTCTCTGGAGATATTCAGAACCCGCCTGGACGTGATCCTGTGAAACCTGCTGTAGGTGATCCTGCTTTAGCAGGGGGGTTGGACTACATGATCTCTAGAGGTCCCTTCCAACCTCTACCAATCTGTGAATCTGTGAATATATTAAAGAGACAGAGTTAAGGTTGTGCGACTATTTCACAGTTTGGAGTCCCAGGGTAGAAACATTCTTTTAGCATGACTATGCTATTCATTACTGCCGAGTCCTTTCTCTTATTTACTGTATGAGACACCACGAGGTCCATTGTCTCTAATATTAAGAAAGCTGGAAAAAGGAGGCTTCATCGTAATATTTTTCCCTTCCTTTTTCTGAACTGCTTTCCCAAAACTATGATTGTAAGAATGTAGTTTGTTTCTTGCAGGATTCCAATAGCAAGTGGATGCACAGTGAGGAAGGCATGGACAGAAAAATGCCTCCAGCACAATCATCTTCAGCTGTTCAGTGTTTTGCTCAGTATGGCTTCCACAGCATCTGAAGAGCCAACACAAATGAGAAAACCCCTGCACAAGAGCTAATAATCCTACATATGACTTTTGACTGAACTTGTCTGACTAATGTGCTTTAAAGCAAAACCCCGTGCTTACCAAATCCACTTGGAATAGTTTCTTTGGCCTCTAGTTCCCTGGCATTCAAGCACTGCTGCTTAAATATCACACCAAAGAACTTGAGTAATTCTAACTTGCAGCAGTTCCAGGCTTCCAATGACAACATTGTTTTGCATTGATTATTTTTCTGAAAGACTGTTTCTCTAGGATATATTGAGGCCAAACGCTTCTATGGATTCAATCAGCACAGCATCACTGAACTCAGTAATGCAGAGCTAGTTTGCCTCATTTGATAATCTGGCACATTTGTATTCCTGCCTACTTTTTATGGCATTAAAGCAAATCTAGCTGCTCAGGTTATGGCTGAATGCCTGTAGATGCCAAGCCAGTCGAACACACCCATCTAGGTCCTAAGGAACTAATTGGGGTAGCTTCCGAGCTCCTGTGCAGAGTGGTCAAGGGCACAAGGCTAGGGATAAAATACCCACTGAGAAAATACAATATAATAGTTCTTCAGTGACTGAGTATGAGCTTTTGTCATTAGAAATATATGTGCCTTTTAACAGCTCCACCTGTAACTTTCTAAGTTAACATTTGCATCTTATGGATATGTGACTAGTCTAAAATTCAACTGTGCAGAAAGAAGTGTTTGGTCAGGGCAACAGGCCTGTCTTGTGAATGACATCATCAGTGGGAGCAAGGCCTTTGGCTTCAAATGAAGAAAAAGTCAGTGTTCCACCAGGCATTTTACAACATAGAACTGGCTGTGGTCTTTGGGTTTGTTTCTTTTTTTTTTTCTTCTCTGGCAACTCTTGCTCTAACTGTTTAAGGAGTTACAACTCCCAGCTGCTCACTCTGCTCTGGTGCTGGAGGTTATTGCCCCTCTGGAAGATTCAAGAAAACAGAGCATGTGACCGCCCCTTGGCAGGTCCCCTACAAAGCCCAGTTATGCCACCTACGAAAGAGGGTTTCCGTGTAGGGCAGACAGCAGCAGCACACAGAAAGCTGGTACCACAGCAGTGGTCTAAATTTCTCTGATGCCAAATAATATTAAAGTTATTTGGTGTAGATACTACTGTAGTATCTCAGTATGTCCTGGGGGACCTCTCTAAGGCCAATTTTGTCTCTTTTCTGAGTGGCCCATCTCTGCCCTTCCTAGCCCCCATTCCTCTCCACAGATGATGGTCTTTAAGGTCCCTTCCAGCCCAAACCATTCTATGATATGATATGATGATAATCTTGGAGAAATTACTACTGTGAAGGATTCAAGTGACACCACTGCTCCCTGCACCAGACCGAAGAGGGCTGGCTGAAAACAGTACCGGCTTTGGTCTGGTATCTTGCACGAAGTGGAGGAGCAGTACCTTACCCCTCCATGACGTCAGAGTGCAGCATTTTGGATGATATTCCGAGCTGCTTTCTAACAGCTGTAGGGAAATCCAGTGAACAGTAATAGTGATGGAGAAATGAGGAGCTGGAAGAAAAAAGAGAGAGAGACAGAGAAAGGGGAAGAGGAAGGAAGAGGGAGAGAAAGACCTTGTACAACTAGAGTAAGTAACCTGTAATTATTGTTTTATTCAGGACAATTATTGGTCTCCCTTCTCTCGGGGTATAAGTCATGCACCTACCCCAATTTTTCTCAAGTTTGTCCATTGCTCCCAAGCATTTTCATGATATCTTTGAAAGCAGCCCTTGAAGTAAGATTGTGATCATCTCCACAGCTGTACGATGTGGTTAAATCAGCAGGTACCTCCTCCTTTCTTGTAGGGCACCTGCTTGCAGGAGTTGTGCTCTACTTCACCAGAGTGTTTGAATGGGTTGGAAAAAGCAGCAGGATGAGGAGACAGGGCCTGGGCACAGGTCTTGGGGCACATTTTGTTGAGTGGGGTTAGTACATTGGGTTTGAGGTCCTGTGCAAGACCAAGGGAGGCAGTGGGGAGGCACGTACCAGTGGTACCAGCACCAGAAGTGCAGGGGCGGAGTGAAAACTGCTGAGGTCAAAGCTGAGCCCATGTAAAAGAATATGGAAGGGGAGGAAAGAAGGTGAGGAAGAACAAAAAAAATAAGAAGACCATGTATTGCTGAAGAGAAAGGGGAGCTTAAACTTCACATAGTCTGAATGTGGTCTAAAAAGCTAATAGTTTCCCCTCCTTTTCCATAAAATTGTTTTTGTAGGGACAGGACAGCCAGTTAAGAATGAGGGTATGAGTAGGGAAATTTGCCATCTTCAAGGAGGAACATGATTCAGAGAGCACAAGGTGCTTTGGGAAGGGATAGCTTTTTCCTGAGTCCCTAAGGAACTGATAGGTGAGACGGCACTTCGAGGTGACAGGATTCTGAATAAATGTGTTAAATCAAATCTGGTAGCATCTGCCTAGAAGAGAGCAAGTTAGTACATATTTTTTTTTTAGGAAAAAGGAAAGTGGTAATCTGGAAAACAAGTCCTTTTATTCTGACCTCAGCAGTATGCTAGTTTTGTAACACATTTCTAACACAAGAATAGTTACATGTATGGAAGTTAGTGGAAATAGGATTTGAGTTAGAAAAAGGTGAAACATACGAGACTAAAATAATGACTTTCAGTGATAACTACTCACTGAACAAAGGAAATGAGTGATCTATTTTATCTCAACTTCAGTAAAGCATGTCACATGGTATTACATAAGAAATTATCAGTTTATGTGGAGAAGATGTGGGAACTAGTGGAAGATCAACAAGGCAGCCAAAGGAGTTACATGGAAAGGGGAGGCATCTGGCTGGCTGAAAGTTACTGAGAGAGCTCTTCAAGGATTAATCTTGAGCTAAACTTGTTTAAGCATTTAATTAATGGCAGCAATAATGACATGGTAGAAAGCATGGGAATGTGCTAATGACATTTGTTATCAACACAGAAGAATGGTGGTGCGCCAGAATATATGACAAGAAAACCAGAATTACTTTGAGTTTGAAGTAATAGAAATAGGATAACAGTATTCAGTGCAAATTACAAGATCATGCATTTACTGCTAAGTGATAGTGATTTTGTGATAAAATTTAAGTTTGTCGGTTGAAAATAACAGAAATAGAAAATAGATATATAGAAATGAATGTCAAGTGTGGTCATAGTATATGTCAAAAAAGGCATTTCCACTATATGAAGAGGGACTGATGCTAACCTCTTGGGTACAAGTGAGGCCCCTGAAATAAAATATACCTTTCTGGGCACCTATGTTTCAGGAAGAAGAAATCAAACAGGAGCAGAGGCCAAGAAGAGCTGACTGGGAGTGCATTTAGGGGAACAGAAAACTGATCTTGCAAGAGAAACTAGAATTGCTCAGATTGCTTAGCGCAGCAAAACAAAGGCTAAGAGGTGATCTGCTTGCTGCTTAAGCAACCACAAGAGCTCATAATTAATGACAGCTTAATAGTATTCATATCAGAAAGACACAAGTGTCTGAAACAGCTAGGAACAAGGCTAGGCTAGGAACTGGAAGAGATTTCCTCAGATTTGGAAGGGTGTGGTGCTGTGATGGGCTCCTGGCTGGAGCAGGAGGACCAGACCATACCTGCGTTTGGGGGAAGCTTGCTCAGATCAAGAGAAGGATAGGTGTCTTGAGGTGCGCTTCAAGACAGCCAAGGGTAGTCTGAGGAACTTTTTCTGTACTCCTAAATCTTTTTGTTCCTATCAGCTGATGCCAACTGTTCACCTCCACACACAGGGAGAAGCCCTGGGGAAGAATGTTTCTTAGACAGGCTCAATCTCTTTGGTTCTTCCTGTGTGGCCTTGAACTGCTCTCTATTTAGGGCATGTGGTGGAGCACCACAATCTAACCCAGGGCCTGTAAATGGTTTGCAAGAGGTTCCGTGAGAAAATTCTGTGTTTAAAATGTGAAATGTGTTTCAAATTTTGGATGGGCACAGAGGTCACGTGACAACTGCTCTGCTTCTCAACTGGAATAACGTACCTCCTAGAATTGAGTTTCTTTGCAAATACTCTTATTTAGGGCTTCAGCATTCATATTCTGAGAATATTCTGACCTATATTCTTCAAATTTGTTGTTTCCACAATATTCCTAGAAAAATCATTTTCTACTCTCAAGCCAAAAGGGTGTGAACGCAGCATGAAGAAAAAACATTTTTTGTTCGAGTGAAATCCTAGGAAAATTTTCAAGGAATACACTTAGGTCCTGGAGGGACACAGGAAACAGAGTGCAAGACAATCAGGGAGATTCTCAAGAAGAGAAACAGAGAGAGACAAATTGCATGAGAGAGCCTGAGGCATGTCTGAGGCAGGCTTTAAAAACAACAAGGACAAATTTGAGTTGAATAGGGAACCAGGGAGGTTGCCTGAGGATAACCGAATGTTGATCGCTGACACTTGCAAAGGAGAGAGGCACACACAAGAAAATTCAACAGTTGAACTTAGAGGAGCCAGGACATTTCAAAGGTTGAAGCTCAGGCTGTGGAGTAGAAGGTTGAGGTCCACAGCCACTGAGAAACAGAGACAGAAGATATGGAAGAAGAAGAATTAAGAATGAGGAAATATGTGGGTACAGCAGTCAGGAGGAGGTAAACCACAGGTGACAGCTGAACAAGATGGGGAAGAGCAAAGCTGCTCAATATTTCAGTCAGACTGGGAAGCTGGCAAGATTTGTGTGGTTTCAGATTGAAAGCATGTAAAACCACTTGCACAGGACATGTATCATTGAAGGGTTGAAACAGAAAGCTTTTCAACTCTGAACTGAGTTCTGGGGTTTTGATCAAACCACAGACCAAGAAAAAAGTTTTGACAGTGGGGGTGGGAATCTAGGTTTCATTGAGAAAGTTTCTCCTGCTTGTAAATGATGTAAGGGAGTGGAAAATTACACTGTGCTTATCTCCGAGCACTTTTCTGGATAGGATTCCCTTTAACGCAATCTCTTTCTACATGAAAGCTTCCCTTTGCTTCTCTCCCCTCCAGTTATGAAGCACTTATGCTCAGCCTATATTGCCCTACCACAAGCTGGGGAGCCCAGGTGACCACTCAGATTGCCTTAGTTTTTGTGTAAATCATGAGTGCAGGTTCCATTTTACTCCTCCTCACTATCTTGCACTGAGCCACCAGCACCTAGTTTCTCTGGCCAGCCTCTTTTGCACAGTGAGGGGGGGAATCTTTAGAGGATCTGAAGAAAGCAAGAGGAGGAAAGAGAACGATGATTAGAGACTTCTGAAAGGGGCAGTGAGGAATTAGGGACTATACTCTTTGAAAATTTGCGTGACACTCCTTAACGGTCCCTGCCTCATTTTCCACTTGGCTGCTTTATGACTGAACTGTAAACTAAAAATGACATGGGCTCATTAATTTGGCAGCAACTGGCAAGATGTGGCCATTTAGCATACCCACAAAGCTATTGTTTAAGGCTGGGTCATGTCAAAGGGCAAGCTAAATATGGCCGAACCCATGAAAGGCTGAGTCTAGGAGTCCTAGAGCCTAAACCTTCTCCCTAACCTCTGCTTGTCTTCAACAGTGTGATCAGCTTGGGTTTTCTGAGGAAGGCTTTACATAAAGCTGTTAAGTTACTAGCAATATTATGTCAGTTTGATTTTTTTTTAAAGCAGGCTCAATTATATCATCCTCTTTTCACGTCTGACAAGCAGTGTAAAAAGTGTTTGCAATAGCGGCTTCAAGGGAATGGAAATGCTTTGGTTGCAGGTTGCTGTTGCAAGTCCAGAGTATGAATGGAATCTAAGCCCAAACGCTTTAAAATGTTAAATGCCACAGAATCACTGAAAAACCCTTCAGGACATTGGTCTGACTGCATCTGTTCAGTTTAGAGAGTAGGTGGTTAATCCCTACACTGTCACGGAATTAAAGCGCATGGCAACTGGGCAGATCTCATGTGTGCAGGCTGAAGGAGCCCATCTGAATTCAGTATTAAAAAGCCACACTGAAAACTATAGGCTGAGTATTCATACATGTCTCTTCTTCAGACAAAAGAAGACAGTGAGAATGAAAACAAATGCAAGTAAAAAAGGCAGCTTCTCCCCCTTTTTCTCCCATTCCTTGGGAGTACTGCCCCTCAGGTGTAGTGGAAGAGATTTTCTTTGTGGTTTTGGTGCAATGGTTTATTCCCACTTTCCCTTGAGCTGACCCTGATAGAAAAAGATGACATCCTAGCCCACACTCTCCCTGGCCAAAAGCTGCCATTTATTCAAGAGACTTGGAAGGAAGCCTTTCCACAGCTGGTCCATTCCTGCTTGGGACATCTACATCTGAAAATAATACCTCTGCTATTTATGCACGTGGTCCTGTCATGACCTCGTCTACTAGGATAGATTAACCAAATTTCTCCAATGTTTTCTTTACTTCCTTATGACCACTATTGACTTTGCTGTGTGATGAAGGCTTTCGAAGGAGCTAAACATGCATCAGTGCAGGAAACTTGGCATGCTTGAACTTTGGGGTGGCTTTCAAATGTGATTTCTTCCCTTTTAAAATGAAGTCACACTAAAGCAGAAGGGACAAATAACTTTGGCATTTCCTCCTTGGTAAGCAGTCGTCTTAATGAATTTCGCAGAAGGCAAATCACAGTTCTCAGGTGTCGAAATTTCAGTTTGCATTGTAAGCAAAATAAAAGGGAAACAGTTTGAAATTCAAATGTTGCAGACTGGCTTTGCTGTGAAAAAGTACCTCAGCCTGGCTTCTCATTATTGCATTTAAACTTAAAAGAGTGTAGTAATAATAAAACAACTCCTTTTTGGTTTTTTGTGGTTTTTTTTGGTCAGCTTCATGTTCTGCTAAGATTAACAAGCAAATGTTTTTCCATGCTGATTGGTTAAGTCATCTTGAGAAAAAGCTCTTACTCAAGTACTGTATAACTCAAAATCTCTTTTTTTTCCGCTTCTGTGTTTCCAGTGATACTCTCCTATATATTTCTACTTTTTTTGTTGTTTTGTTTTGGTTAAAAGTTCACACAGGGTTGATTAATTTTAGCAACTTTCCAAAAATGAACTGGGCTTTTATGCCTCAAGGAATTTTTTTTTTTTTTGACATTTAACAGCAAAGAAAACTATTTCCTCTCCCATTCAAAGCTAACCATGTTTAATTGGCCTAGAAGTCTGTTGTAGTTTCAAAAATGTTTGTGATATCCCATCTGTTTTTTCATCCAGCCATTCAAGTGGGCCTGTGTTTACCATCTTGTTGGGTTTATACGTACAATGATGTTGATATGACAAGGTATTCCCTTGAAACAATGCTAGATCTTACAGGCTGTGTGACTCTTAATAGTGCTTTGTTACATAGGCCAAAACAACCTCTGCAGTTTTAGTGATAGTTTCATAAGAGCTCAAGTTTATTTTAACTGCTCGGACCCATCAGCTGCATGAATAATGCACACAACATAGACACATGCAGACACACACAGCTGTGCTTAGGGGACAATTTGGAATACTTAATGGGATCTATTTGTTGGCTTCAGTGGATTCAAATTAATAGTTTTGTATCTTTTGACCTTTGGTTGAAATTAAATGTTGTAATGCAACAAACAACCTTTAAACTCGTAGGCTACCATTTGCATCTCCCCCTGCAGATCATTAAGAGACTTTAGACTTTAGGGTGACAAGCAATATATTTTGTAAAACAACAGGGATTTAAGATGCAGACATGTACAGATGTTGCGTTTTCCATACATTTTTGTGGTCAGATAGCAATGTTTGAAGATGTATGTGTGAGGTCATTTGAATTCACTTGGAGATGGGAGCTTCATAGGCACAGAGACCATCTGGCGATCAGATGTGGACTGCAGGTAGACCTATTTGTTTTTAACTGAAGTCACTGAGGAATGAAAATGTCAAGTACCCTAACACTGCAGAAAAATGATAATCACTAACCACCCAGCACAGAGTCTGTTTAACCAGTCTCAAAAAAGTAATCCAGTCAATGAAGTAGGAAATTGCAGGCATTACAGTATTTTTTCTTTTCTGTGTGTGCACGCCCGTATGTATGTGTATATGCAAGTATGTATATTATGCCAAGTCCTTAATGGAATGGTGAGATTTCTGGGTGTCTGCTCATGGTGGTCCACACAAAAAGACTGGTAATTGGAGAAATTGCTCTAAAATCACTTAGCCTAGAGTGTCTGACAAGCTGCAATCAGTCTCTGACATGTGCGTAAATCCCAATTTTTTGGATGTTATTTGACTCTGGTGGTAAAGCTTTCTGGCTAACTGGTGAGCTGTTGGTTTCAGAGTTGGAAGTTAGGCTGTGCAGGGATGTAATTCAGGATGTCCCTTATACCCCTCCACCTACTCCCCAACCCCAGCTTTCAGCTGTAGGTACTGGCATGGTGGCTGGGGGTATTGAACTGCTGGCACGCAAGAGCTGAGATAGGCTTACTTGCTTTCAAGGTGCCAGAGACCACATCAAAGACAGAAAAGAGTGAAACCACTGTGGAAAATGGGAATGAAGACAGCACCATGTTGACAGAGACTTCCTCCACAAGCTTTGGAAGCATTTTTAGATATAAAAATGAGCCTTTCAGACTTTCTTTGAAAGAAAAAAAAAAAAAAAAGGAACCACAGAAATTTGTAAAATATATTCCAAATTATGAATAATGTATGGCTTGGTGTGACCACTTTCTCTGCAAAAGTACAATTCAAAGCATGAAATCTAGCAGCCTGTCTTGTATCTTCAACTACTTTAAAAACCTCAATATCTTGAGAGCTGCTTGAAATTTGTACCAGTTCACAACATATTGAACGTACAGACCTTGTGCCACTTGATGTATAGAATTTTGGTGTTTCTGGGCAAAGATTTCATAGTCACACACTAGCTGCTCATGGAACGGTGTCTATCCAGCAAAACCTGCACCCTGGTGATCAGCCTGTGCAAAGTTCAAAGTTTAGATGAGCACAGAGAACAAACAGAGCTCTCAGACCTTAGATACCTCTGCAAGACTTTGTGGGAGATGCCTGAAGAGCTGAGCAACTGCTGGGCAAAGTCTAAGGCATATTGTCCGACCCCTTGTGCAAGACACTCCTTTTAAAGTTATCTTGTCTTCTGGGAAAAAAAAAATCTTACTTTCTTCTTTCTCATTCTCCCAGACATTTGAACACTTTCCTTCCTTCCTTCCTTCCTTCCTTCCTTCCTTCCTTCCTTCCTTCCTTCCTTCCTTCCTTCCTTCCTTCCTTCCTTCCTTCCTTCCTTCCTTCCTTCCTTCCTTCCTTCCTTCCTTCCTTCCTTCCTTCCTTCCTTCCTTCCTTCCTTCCTTCCTTCCTTCCTTCCTTCCTTCCTTCCTTCCTTCCTTCCTTCTCAGATTTACCCAGAAGCTACTGACAGTTTCACTCTCACCATCTCACTTTCCTTCCCTTAGTCTAGCTCCCTGATTTAGATCAGGGCTGCATCTTTTGGGGACTATTTTTGGCTCCAGGAAGAGACATGTAGGGCACTGCACTCATCCTTGTCTCTAAAATGCACCTAATCTTTCTTTACATTCCATGTTGGCGTGAGAACTGTGTGTAATCTTCCTCCACCTCAGTGAATTCTGTGGGATTAATTTGTTAATTATTGATTTCTTCTCCAACTGAGCCTTTGAGCAGCACAAGGTTACCTCCAACTTAAACTAGAAATTTAACAATGTGGCACCTCTACTTCTTTTGGTGGAGGAGCTGTCTTGATGGCACCCATGCACTCTGAAATTCCTGACACCTGCAAGTCCCAAAAAATGCATTATGACCTATATTATCAGTTGGTGATAGATCACCAGGTGGATTATCCATGAACAAAACCCATGATATTTCTCCACAGAAAAGCAATCTAGGGTATGGCACAGAAATTGCAAAGCAGATTTACCATCAAAGTGTTGATATAAAAAAATTAATTATCTACAAATAGCTTGTGGAAAGTGCTCAAAAAAGCAATTATGAAGCAAAAGAAAAAACTTAGAGTTGATAAAAGATCTAGGTTTTTTCTTTTGTGGCTGTTATGCTAATAAAAATCTTTCAAAACTCTAACCTCTTAATAAATATTTTTCTTCTCAGAAGCCTTGAGGTGTAACTTTAGGTGTAACTAGTTCTTAGGCAATTAATTTTATTACTAGTTTTAGATAATCTGATTTTCTCTATGTGTAGTTGGCTAGTAACTACTTTATCAGCAGCAGACAGTAAAGAAGTGAGGAGTCTGAACATGCTCTCTCACTCTCTACCAAGTAAAGCTCTGTGCAGCAGAAGCCTAGATCACTTTCCAGAGATGCAAATCTAGGCCGACCCAGTAACACAGCAATTCCTAACAACGGAGTTATTCCAGATTTATATCAGCATGATGACAAATGGAATAAATCCTGAAAGCCATAACCAATGTGATGTCAGGCCGTCATCTCCCTAACTTGTGGACTGTGGTCTTGAGGCCTCCTTTCAGCCCAGGGTGATGAGCATTGCGATGAAGTCTACAAGGTCTCCAGGCAGACTATCAGAATTGCTGATCTCTGGCTTGAGCATATCTACTGATCTGTCAGCCTAACCATCTATATCTAATCTTAATCAGATAAAACTGATCAAAGAAATACAAATTTGTAACGAAGATCAAAATTTTTCCTAAGTCTAGATCAAGAATTATTTGGGTTTGATTCTGAGTTCTTTGTAGAAAGGCCCTATTACAAAAATTCCACACTTCAGTAGAAGCTTAAGGAGACAACTCCATCTAGATGCAATAGAAATTATGTATAGATCTCCCAGGACACACTAACAACAGTCACAGCATATGCAAACACGCTTTCCTCACAGGAAGACAAGAATATTATTCCTTTGGGATGATTTCTGTCTTGCTGAGGTTCAGCTTATATCAATGTGGCTAATTGGCTGATGCAGGACAACATGATTTACTCGAGAACTTCCTATTGCTTTTGTGATGATCTGTGTTGGTGTATTTGTCTGGAGGCAGGGTTTCTATCTCTGCATTTGGCTTCTATACCCAGCCTTATATAGTAATGCTCTCATCTGGCACACTTATTTGTACAGTGTGTCTCGTTATGGCTTTTTAATACAGAACAAGTTTCCTGGCATTTTCTTTGCTGTCCTTGGGGTAGGAACAATGGACTGATCCTGAGTTTTCTCCCATCGTTTTTTAGCCCATGGAAGGCTGCTTTAGTTGAATCGATACCTGACTTTCACTAGAGTATGTTAACTGGGACTACGGTCCAAATCCTTTCATTTCCATACACATTTATGGTGGTTTTTAGGTTTGGTTTTTTTTTAAGCATTTGACTGTTTTACTTAGTAGAGACACTGAATTCATGAATAAGCTAATCTGAAAGAAATTACCAGTTTAAATAAATTGAGATTTAATAGTAAATGACACATGACCATTTTTTCAGGTTTTCTATAGTAATGACATTTAGGACTGGCTAGTAAATCAAAGATCCTTGATTGCATAAAGTGTGTCAAAGTTACTCATGGAAAGACAACCAGTGTATTTGCAGCTGAAGTTATCTTTCATTAAATATTATTTGATGGCTAGTACAGAACAGCAGGAGAAACATCAGAAGCATCGTTTTCATTAACTGGGAACAGAAGCATTAACATGATTCCCTTTCGTAATTCCTTTGAAAATGATATGCATCTAAGCAAACAAACCCATTATTGAAACATTTCCTCTAGGTATATTCCACTCTTCTTGATGTGTTTTGGGACTCCACCAGCACCCACTATTATTTCACCATGCTTCTTTTCCTCTCTTTCACACAGTCTATGCACTGGACTGCCCTTTCTTTTGGACAAAGGGAGATGGACAGCCTGTTTTTGAAGCCTGTCAGTTCTGCTCTCTGGATTTGTCAGTGGAAGTTTTGGGGATCGTATCTCCAGGCCCTTCCATTACCTGACCAGGGGGTCAGTCTTGCCAGCTGAGTGCTGTTGTTATTAAGACACAAATGTGGACAGTCTCCTTCTTCTCTGGCTGTGGTGTTTGCCTTCCAGTCCAGAAGAAAGCTCCAACGCAAGGAATGGCTGAGGACCTCCAGTGCACTCTGTGTGAAAGCACTGCATGCATGGCAGGACATGAGTGTGGACTGCCCCAGAGTGAGGAGGGTGTGCAGCCCATCTGTCTCCTTTCTCAGGAGGTTCACCAACCATCAGCTATTATAGGAAAGGTGAGTGTCAACTATTCATTTTAGGCAGATTCAGGCCAGTCAAGGTGGAGGTCCCTAGTCACCACAAGAACAGAGCTTTTGGGATCTGTGCTACACAACTGCTGCATATTTAGGCATCTATAGCTCCTTAAGAGCAAAGCAGTTGCATGTGCTTTCGTGGTTAGCTTACTTTCTCTTTAGTGCCTAAATTCTACCTAAACTACCTTTTCAGGGCTCTTCCAGGAAGCTCACTGTGACCTCAAAATTTGACCCTTGGTCTGGGGCAAGCATTTACTGAGACAGATATCCCACCGTAACTCGGTGCCTTATTTTAACCACCTATCTATCCCTTCCAGATAAATACTAGATTGCTCTACAAATACGCATGAACTCCACAATGCATTGTCTAGAAGACACTCCTAGAAGATTATCCCTCAGGGAAGGTTTTACTATATTCAGCAAAGCACCAGCCTTATTGCTAGGGGAAATTAGATATTCAAAACCAGTTTTACTGAAGGATGTGTATCTGGAATTTTGAGGAGCAAAGCTGCAGAAAAGGTAAAACATGAAACGCACTGTAACAGTAGCAATCCTTCTCAGCTGCTCCATTGTCTAAGCAACACCATGCAGATGACTAGTTCACTTCTGCCAATAGACCAGAGCCAACATGTGTTCCTGTTGTTAGAGGTGGCTACCAGACCAACCATTCTTCATTGTCGTGTCCCTTCCTGGTCTATGTGGAATGACCTCGCCTTGTTCTTGCTTTTATCAGAATTTCTTTTCCTATCGTGACTGTGTACTAGGAGTCCACACAGAACCGCGCAAGGTTAGGTCATTTCCTCCCCCTTCCTCACTGAAATCTCTTGATTAATATTTCAGTTGTATATCTCAATGGGGACATCCCTGTCTGTGCTCCTTTGTTATAGTCTCCTTAAAACGTAGTAGTATAATGTTGTAAATTATGCATCATGAGAAATATTAATTGTGTAAGCACCTTCTAAAGACTGGTAATATTCAGCTTGCTCCGAGATTTTCATAAAGTCTACGTGTGTCTGGAGGACAAAAGAGAGTTTTGAGGACGTGCTTGCCAAGACTGCACATTTCCATTCTTCTCCTCCTGCACATACCCACATATGCATATACACACTTCATTAGATTAAGAGAAGCCTTGGGGGACGCTGTCACAGCTGCCTACATCCTTTTCTTGTATCTAGCCTTCAGACCTAAATATGATAATACTTTGCACAAGCCCTGCCATACCTAGAGAGCCTCGAACAAAAGATTGCATTTTATCCAGTACAAACCATTGCTGAAGACACTGGAATTAGATGGCAAGAGCATGAAATCAGAATCAGGCCCAGACTTGCAAGGTTTGCTCTGAATTTCCTTGCTTTTGTGGTTAGAATCCAGACCCTTAACATTATTTTAACATAGGTTTTGCATTTATATTTATAAACACAGAGTACTGCTGCCTATTTGAGTTTAGAATAGATTGTGGTATAAACATATTTCCTCTTTACACATTATAATCAGTGCACAATGGCCTGCTTTATGTAAAACATATCACAGTCTTTACTTCTCTGCATGTGCTCGCATGCACATATAGCTTAAATTAACGAACTTAATATTCTCATGATGTGTTCAAAGAGATCTGTGAATGAGGTAGGGAAAGACAGTCTTGCAGTTCCTATTTTGGAGTTTGAGATTTAACACTGCTTTTAAAGAAACATTTAATGACGATTCATTTTAACAGACTTTTGGTTGATGACTTATTTATAATTTCATCAACCAAACACTTCCCTTGACAGAGTATGTTTTGGCTCACTGTTGCTCCTGACAGCTATGTAGAACAATCCATAGTAAATGTCTTTTTGGAAAATTAACTAAACATCATTCCAATGCAATGACTCTGTAGACGATAAGATGAAAATTATTAGTTACAGTTCATTGAATATTGCCCCAAACCTGTTCAAAACTACTGCTTGACATAATCCCGGAGAAGGTGTTTTGGCTTCTTTCACAGCGTCACTGAAAAGCAGTTGAAATCGAAGCTGAGTTTTGTTTAAAGCGTAAATCAATAAAAAATTTGGGGCTGAATTTTGCAAGTGTTGTCTGCAGAGTCTGACCTAATTCTGCAAGATATTTTGCTTAACTTGGAGCATGTGAATTTACTTTTTGGGGATTAATCACACATTCAGGTTTTTGTAGTAAGTTTTTTTTGGTTGATGGCCTTGCACAGTAACTTTACGTTCAGTGCAAATGCACAAACAGCAGCAGTAGTAACAACAGCAAAAACACCTAATTCCCATACAGCATTTTCAGATTTAGATCTCACAGTATTTGGCAAGGAAAGTCTATATCATTATACCCATTTTAAGGAGACAAAACGGAGACAGAAAGTTTCCAAGACACTGTGAGGGGTATTGTCCAAGAGCTCGCCTCCAACTGGAGACAGAGCCTGAGATCCCTTTAACTTCAGGCCATTTCAAAACACCTTTACTCCAGTCTTGCTTCACTTGAGGTTCCTGTAAGATGTAACAAGTATGTTATATGCTGAGCAGCAATGGGGGTGTCGGAACAATGAAGTCTGTTGCTGGGGTGTCATCTACAACATCCAAATGATGGAAATGATGTCAGGATTGCACAGTGCTCATGTCAGGCACTGTTGTGCTCTCAGGCAGAGAAGTTGAAGAACAAAAATTCAATATCCTGTTGCCCTCTTCCAAAAAAGATCAAAAATCCAGAGGTTTGGTACAAAGTGTTTATTTATGATCTCTGCTGGGTGCTTGTTCCCAGCTGCATCTATTCACTGACTACATGTAAGCTTAAAAATATCTGCACACACTTTTCATTTTGCTAAGGAAGGAACAGAGAACTGCAGTGCTGGGCGCTGGGCACACAGGCAGCTTCCCACTCAGCTACACCTTCCCCTGTGCCGTCCCCCGAGTCCACACCACCACCCCATGACCGCAGGCTGCAGGGCCAATTTTTGCAGTGCCCCGGGCTGCACTCTGACCCAGCTGAGGCTGCCATGGGCACTCGTGCTCTCTGCTGCTGCTTTCAGCGGCATTAATCTTGCTGCTTTCACCTGCAGATTGGCAGCGATGTGAAGGAGTCAGGACTGTGTTTGTCTCCTGGCTCCTTTCCCACCCCACCTTGGGTGCTCTGGGTGGCCTCAGGGACACAGCGCGACTTTGAGCAGAGCGTGAAGAGGGGAAGGCGAAGTCGCAGAGGACATTACTCCATCTCTTCACCTTCATCCATCAGGATAACACTGCATGGTTCTGCTTATCTGCACAGGACAGGTTCTGCTTATCTGCACAGGATATATAATTTTTTGTTTAACATGCAGGAAAGGTGTGATTTCCCAAGCATTGGCTGACATGAAAGTTTGCATTATTGTACTTACTTACGTATGCTTTTAAAAAGTATTTATTATAAACAGCAGTATACATATTGATTTTTTTTACAAAATGTTCCATGTTTTTGTAAGAGCTGTATGCTGTCTCCCCGTTTATAAAACTTGCAGCATGGATTAAGTATACATAGGTCCATCTGCTCAGGTTCTGAATCATTAGACAAGAAAATTTAACTCAATTCACTTACAATGCTATCTTATGCCTTCACAGAGGTTTTTCTGATGTCAGACTACTTTGGAGAGAGATATGTGTTATTAACCTCACTTTTCATACCCCAAACTGATGGGATTTGTCCAAAATCACTGCCTAAGTCAGCTCAAGAGCTGGGGTGAAACCTCTGTCTTCTCACTCCTAATAAGAAAAATTATCCTCAAGTCAGCTTTCAAACTCAAACTGGTTTTAATGAAGACAAATGGAAGCCTTAAACCCTCTTAATACATTTCAATATGTTAGCTGTAAGTCCTAATAGTAAACTTCCACCTGGGAAATTGCTACATATAAAAAAAGTGCTAGACAATTCCTCTCTGTCCTCTCTATGTCTGGAAATAAAGAAGTATACATAGATCCACTCAGATACAACATACCCTGCAGATAAAACATTTTATTAGCAAAAGATATGTGATTCTTTCTCTTAGTAATTGACAAATACAATGAACACCTCATGCTTCATAACTGACTTTCCTTTTCCAAGGCAAAACAAAATGTGAATAACTTCTCTCTTTTTTTTTTTGTTTGTTTTTTCTTTCGCATACAGTGAGCTAAATTCAGCTGTGCACCATGCTGGTTCCCACTGATGCAGAGAAGAACAGGATTTGACTTCCCTTGCCCTCTGAAATTTAATCAGGATTTCAATATTATATGCAGATCTGCCAAACTGTATACCTGCTGAAAAATGTGATTAGCCACTGACTGCTCCCCTGCAACTCCTGGGTCCCCCTCACTTGCATGCTGGAGGTGGGGGTCTGTGCTCCCACCAGATCCTGCAGGGCTGAGGGTGGAACATCTCAGTCTGTCTGATGGAGTGAAGCATGGGATGAGTATGGATTTGCTGGGTATGTGAGAGGAGGGCTGTCTCTTCCTCCTCCAAGGATTACACATGGTATCTCACTGTATCAAACAGCTGCGGCTGTGCAGCCTCTTTAGTTAGGCTGGGGCAGAAAAAGCAGGCTTTTGAAATTGCATCCCACCACCACTCCCTTCCCATCAGGGCAAAAAAAAAGGCACGTGTAACACATGTGTTGTATATACCTGTGTCTGTTCCTGCCTCTTCCCTGAGTAGTAATTAATTTAAATCAGGGATGAAAGATGAGTGAAATACAGTTTCTCTGAAATGTGCCAAAGATGGTCCAAACAGATGCCTGCTGTATTTGTATAATCATTTAAACCAAACATCATAAGAACTCAAATTAATATCAGATTGATCCCTCCAGTGCTTAATGCAGTCTGGTAGGATGCTGGAGGTCACAGAATATCACAAACATGGCATCAGTAATAAATAGGTTCTAATATTCATAGAATCATAGAATGGTTTGGGTTGGAAGGGACCTCAAAGATCATCTAGTTCCAACCCCCCTGCCACGGGCAGGGACACCCTCCACTAGACCAGGTTGCCCAAAGCCTCATCCAACCTGGCCTTAAACACTTCCAGGGATGGGGCATCCACAACCTCTCTGGGCAACCTGTTCCAGTGCCTCACCACCCTCACAGTAAAGAATTTCTTTCTAACATCTAATCTAAATCGACCCTTCTTCAGCTTAAACCTATTACCCCTTGTCCTGTCACTACACTCCCTGACAAACAGTCCCTCACCACCTTTCCTGTAGGCCCCTTCAGGTACTGGAAGGCCGCAATTAGATCTCCCCGCAGCCTTCTTTTCTCCAGGCTGAACAACCCCAACTCTCTCAGCCTGTCCCCACAGGAGAGGTGCTCCAGCCCTCTGACCATCTTCGTGGCCCTCCTCTGGACTCCCTCCAACAGCTCCGTGTCTCTTTTGTACTGGGGACCCCAGAGCTGGACGCAGTACTCCAGGTGGGGTCTCACAAGAGCAAAATAGAGGGGGAGAATCCCCTCCCTCGACCTGCTGGTCATGCTTCTTTTGATGCAGCCCAGGACACGGTTGGCTTTCTGGGCTGCAAGCGCACATTGCTGGCTCATGTCGGGCTTCTCATCAATCAATACCACCAAGTCCTTCTCCTTAGGGCTGCTTTCAATCCATTCTCTGCCCAGCCTATAGTTGTGCTTGGGATTGCGCCAAAGGTAAAAAGTAACAGGAATTTGAGAGAGTCCTTAATATGGTGAGACGCACTAATTACTCTCAGCCAGATTCTTAGACACTCAGCTACATGAAAAAACTGGTCTGAAAGAGACGAGACCAATGTTACCTCCCCATCTAGATTTTCTCCAAGTTCACCCGTTAAAGGCAGCCCAAGACTTCTTGGTAGTGTGGGCAGGATTGAATTATTGCCCACAGATGAAGAATTGGACCTGCCTGGAGACAGGTTGCTTCTGCCACAGCAAGGTTGAGCAGAGGGAAGCAAGCCCTGAATACCTCAGGTCGCTGCTTTTGCTTGCACTTGAGGCAGGAGAGGGAAAGAAGGGAGTAGGGAAGGTTGGTTTGGCAAGAAGCTTACCACCACCCCTGTCCCATGCCAAACATCCAGCTGCAACAACTGCAGTAGGAAGCCCAGGACTCTTGCATCACTAGTGTAAACAGCTTAGCAGAAGACACTTTCTTTCCTAAAGGAGTCTCCTGTGGTGGGCAACTGCCTTGTTACCTGTGCTGAGCCAGCCCCATAATGAATTAGTATTTCTCTGTAGAAGTAACAACATTTTTTTTTCAGGGAACTAGTGGGACAGAGTGACTCCTGTTCAGTTTCTACCTGTGTGCCACTCTTCTGTCATTCTTCTGCTGGTAAAATATTCCAAGATGTGCTATTGAACATAGCCTTTCAAACATATACAAGGAGAGAAGGCTTGATTATTTCATTAGCAATGGGACGAGTTATGTGAAAATGTTATTCCATCAGTAAGTTAAAATCTTGCCACTATATATCAAAGAACCATTATGGTCAAATAAAGACCATATGCATCATTAAAATCTTGTTTTGTGAGCCTTGAAAAACAGAGTGTTTCACATTTTATTTTGGGGTCATTGTAGTTTATTTACTTAGCTGTAGATCTGGGGGGTCGGGTTTTGGTGGGGTTTTTTTGGGGGCAGGCATTCTTCTGGAGGGCCAGCCTTGTGCTGAATGTGACTAATTTGTGTAGAAACATTTAAGTCTGTTCTTATGCAGAAATCGACCTCTCATTTGTGTTGGCTTTTTGCACATTGATTTAGCAAAGGCAGGTCTTGGCTTTGTTTTCTGCAAAGTCCTGCACTTTTCTTTTTATCTGGCTTATCTTTGCATACTTGTCTTTTCGAGCTGCAAGCTCCTTGGGGCAGGCGTTGCATTCACAGTGTTTAATGTGCCTTGCACAAACGGAGTCCTGAGCTCAGGCTCATAAGTATCAGCTGAAAGCTAATAAGAAGAGTGAATTCCATCTGATCTAGCTCATTGCAGAAGCTGATCCTTAAACTCTAATCTAGCCCATTTTGCCTACAGACTTGCATGTTTAGTGACCACTATGGAATGAAAAGGGAAACATGATTTGAGGAAAACAAAATGTCAATAGGTAGCATTTGGTCTTCTCTGCAGAAAATGTGCTGCTTAAAGCAATCTTTCTTTTTTTATTATAGTTCTACAATAGGTGCTAGTGTTTGTTAGGACAATAAACTTGTCACATTGAATTATAGTAGTAAAAGAGCACAGATGCACACAGAGCCAAACTCGAACCTCAGAGTTTTTTAATTCATTAGTTCAACAACTCATATTTTAGGAAATAAAGAAGATGGAAAATTAGGAAATGGAACAGAGTCCTATGTGAGTGGAAGCTACATGAATCTGAATGAATCCAAATATCATTTATAGGGAAAAAAAAACACGCTTGTGTTTGTTGCCAGATATTAAATCTTGTTTATCCTTCCTTAAACTAACCAGAAACACATTGTGTTCAAGTACTGTTTAACAACTGAGAAGCTGCGGTTGTGCTGTAACTCTCCTCCACTGCTTTTATCTCCTCTGAAAAGGGAGCGTGACTGCCAGGCTTGGAGCCTGGCTTCCCTTGCTTCGAACCCTTCAGTGTTGGAAGCCCACAGTGGTTCTGCCCGTGGCCCCCACTCTGGAAAGTGTCAGTCTTCCCGATGTGCAACCAGTGGCATCTGAACAGATGTGTAATATGGGTTTCTCTGAGCTGGGTGTGGGATGGCCCTTTTTTGTTAGAAGGCTTTGAGCACTTGTCTACAAGATCTGAGTACTTCTGTTTATATTGCTGACATCTATATCACAAGCAAAAATTATGCTTTTATGAGGAAGGATCTGCAGGTTTTCCTTTCCTTGCTGTAGAGGGCTATCTGTATCTGTTTTCTTGTATTACAGTAGAAAATTGCAGGTATACATGTGCTTTTGGATGTCAGCTGATGAGTAGGTAGCTTGAACCTATAGACCCCAACATTCCAGACTAATGCATATGGATTAATACATTGCAATAACATTTTATCTGAGGTATTACTAGCTGCATAAGACACTCATCGCCTTGATTGACCTTGGAGTATCAATAAATAAAATGTGCAAAACTGACTGATAACCAGTCTGTGTCTAAGAAAGCAGACCGCTATCTCTAAACAAAGAAATTCTGAGCTGTTTCAAGGACCTGGAGGAGCCTTTAATATTTAGATGAAAAGCTTCAGGCTCCAGGGAAGTGAGCAGAATGCATGACTGCAAAGATAGGGACGTGAAGGGCATAAAGCTTGTTTTGTATTCCCTTGTTTTTGAGGCTGGCTTGCACAGTTGCAGCTCCTATAAATCAGAGCAGCTGGTGGGAGACTGTTTTACACCAGCGGATATAACGGCTACCTCTCCTCCAGCACCAGCTCACACCCTGCGCCTTTGGAAATGGTGTGACCTCGTAGCCTTTTTGTTGGCCATGTGCCAGAGGCATTAAACCAGCACCTTCCGTGATCGTCTTGGTCTCCTTGCCATGACACATGTAGAAAGGCTCCTGTTTACATTACTCACATTTGTAAAGCGGACAACCCATTCATGGTACAACAAAGGTATTTCCTCATATTCCCCAGGCACTTCGTCGTTAGCACTTTGCTGCAGGCTGCAGTCAGCCTATGGGCAGGTCCTAACAGCAGTAATTTCATCTGGAGAAACTTTATAAAAAATGGGCTGCCTGGTTAGAAGGGAGCTGCCCATCTCTTCTTCCTTTTCCTTCAAGCCACAAATAAGTTTCAATAAAGACTTGGGAAAAAACCCCATCTTCTTAAAAGCACACAGCGTCGTTGATCCGGCTAAGGGAAAGGACTAAATCTGTTGACAGCATGAGAGGGGAGGCTTAATATCTGAGAAATTATTTTAAAAACATCTCTTCCCAAAAATTTCCTTCTGGATTATCAGATCCCAGCCAAAATGATTCAGTGATTACCTTTTCTTTCTTAGTGTTTGGACCGCCTATTATTCTAATAAACTGTGTATTAGAAAAAGACATGTTGTTTTATGAAAATAAATATTACTGTTGCAGCCTAAGATTTTCAAGCTCTCCTTGACTGCAAATTTGCAAAAGAATTTATATCACTAGCTCACGTTTACTGGATATAGTTTCTACCAGCAGCATATGGGAGGACCTGCATTCCTTTCATGCTAGCTTTGCAAGCTTGTGAGCCCTTCCAAGCCACATGAGAGACATGTCACTGGGATTTGACTAGGAGGCAGAGATCGAAGTAAGTAGAGAGAATGGCAAATTCAAAGCTCAGTAATGGGCAGCCCCTGTGGTCATGTCTTACCACCTCACATTCCTGCTGAAGGGAAATGATGCTATTATTCTGAAGAGCAAAGATATTAAGCATAGACAAATGTGAATAGTCCTTATACAGGCATTCTTTTCCACTAGAACAGAGATATATCTTGAAATATCTGCGAACAGGTTTTGCGGTGTGGGTAATCCTTGTATACTTCAACAACCATTTCAGCCAATACTGAGGTGGAATGTCACAGCTTTTTTAACAAAATACAGCAACACTACATAAGCTCAGGGCAGGAAATGGAGAAATATATCACATTTATGTATAAATTTTTGAAAAATTGTACACAGGCAAGTTGTAATTGCTTTAACAGGGAAATTGAGTTAACAGCCTAGTTTTGGGACACTGTGTTCCGGGGAGTTAAATGATCACAAGCAGTTTGCATTTCATGTTCATGGCTTGTCAGACTGACAGTCCATCCTAATCAGCATCATGAATATCCCTTTTTATCCTATCGAAGTATTAACTCAGTACTGGTTTTGAAGGATTATATTTTCTGAAGAATTAGACCAAGTTGGAGTAAAGTTTTGAGGGGTATTTAGAACTATGCAATTCTAAGAATGATGCTGAAATCATTAGAGATGGAGACCATCACTCTCAGCCTAGGCTGACTGAGCTGTAATTTAGTGACTGCAGTACTTTACAAATGACTGATAATCTCACTATGTCTGGTTGTAACAGATCTCAATACCAGAGCACTTGCCTGTAGCAGCTGTGAAGTTTTGTGAACACTTTTGGAAACTAATATATTTGTAAGTTTTCAAGACTATGTTATGCAAAAGTATTGGGATATCTGTATGATCCTTCCAAAGTGGAAATTTTCAGTCAAGAGTTTGCTGAAAAATTTATTTTTGGTTTTCATAATCACTGACTGTATCATGCTGGAGAATCTTTTACTATATTTATTTTACCTTTCCCCTAGTTATCACTCTAACTTTTCAAAAAATAAAAAAGGTTATTTTGATTGAACTCTTTCAAACAAAATTGTGACAACCTCAGTGTCGTAATTTAGTTTTGCATTGAAGACTTTTCCAGAGAGGAGAGTGTTGCAGACTGAATTGCCATTACCTTCTGCTTGAGGCATTTTTCTTTTACAGGTGGTTTCCAAACAGTAACAGAAACTACTCCTACTGAGCATGCCAGTGTGTCAGTATTAAATCAAGACATCCTAAAACATGACTAGGGGAGCATATTGTCACCTTTACCATGTTTCCATGTGACAGTACAAGGCATAACCATAATTCTGATTGATATACATCTTCCTGCACACTCGTATCCCAACAATTGCTAAAGGAAAGTTGTTCTAGTGAATTAAATATGAAAATGTGCAGTTGCACCTTCCAGAATCCAGAAGTTTGGGCAAGTAGTTAGAAACCAGTGGGAGCTGGGATATGTGAGGATACAGGGAATCACTAGGACCTTGAGATAAGCACACTACCTGAGTACCTACAAAAAGACAATTCATGGGGAAGTAGTTAATACTGAAATATGAATGGTTATGGATAATTTTAAGATTCAGCTGCTCATTCAGATGAAGGAATCTGATCCATACCTTTGACTTGTTCCTTCAGCATTGTATTCACAAGTTTAGGGAGCTGATCTGTCAAGATTGTACACAACATAGCAGCTTTCAAGGCTTTCTTAACAATTATGACTCCTTAACAAAACCTTGCTTTCTGGCGACTACCTTCACAGCTAGTGCCATGGGTAGACAATCACAGTATATACGGTACTCCAAAGTATGGACCAATATAATTCATGCTAACTCACCTTTCAGTTAAAGGCACAAACGTGAAGCAGCCATGTAAAGAAAAAAGAAGAAAAGAAAATATCAAGAAATATGTCAGACCTTTACCCACTCTTAAGGTTTGTTACAAACTATTGATTATTTGTTGGCTTTGTGATATTCAGTGATATTTTTCAAACCCCAGATGCTGGAATTGGGCAATTTGCAAAAATCTAACATTTTTTCCTCCTGCTTTTAAGAAGATACTTCTTTCTCCACCCTCAATCCCCTTCCTAACTGCTCATTGCACCAGTGGGTTACATCTTGTCTTAATTAGATTGCAAGCCGCTTTGGACTGCAACTATGATCTTACCCTGTGCTACGTACTGGGGCCCAAGCATGAGTGGGGCTGCCGAGGGCTTCTATAACACAAATATAATTATTTTTCTTTGTTCATAGGTGTCTTTTCGCTCTAGCTCTTACATAAACACCGTTTCGTGGAGCTGAAACTGTAACTTGGCTGTCAGTGTGGGGAGCCAAGGGCTGACTGAGCATCCCATGAGATGAACAAATCTCTACCTTATGTGGAGGAAGAGAAAACAGCAGGGTTAACTGGTTCAGAGGTACTTGGACTAATAAAAAAGCTCAATATGGGTTGCAGACTTGACTAGGGATGATCAGGAAATTTCTGAAACTGTTTATTGACAGAAAATTGGTGTGCAGCTAAACGAATTATTTAAGTATCAGCTTTCTGTGAACAGTTTCAGCTTTTCAACAAGGTTTTTCCATACCCTACTCTACCCCCTAATGTCTGAAAACTGAAATATTTCCACAATGAAATGCTGCCACCGAGTTTCATGGGAGCTGTAGTTGGATGTCGTTATGTACCAGCTCTCCTCTCAGCCAGGATCTCTGGTCGTGCTTAATCTGCCAAAATGTGCTGCTGTCCAGCTGACCTAACCCACTGCCCTCTGCACCCCATGGAGCAGGAAGCTGTGGACCATCTCCCCATCTTGCTGGGAGGAGTGGCAGAGGTGGGCTTGGACACCCCACCTTCTGCCATGGGCTGTGGCAACAGCGTTTCCAGGTGCAAAGAAATATCTGCCGATATTTTTGTTTTCAGCTCAGGGTTTTCAAGGTAGGGGAAGAAAGGGGTGGGAATACAATGTCACCCTCTGAACAGTGCTAGCCTCTGCCTGTGGACAAACCATGGGGGTGTGCGTGCAGTGGTGTGAGCGCTCAGCCCTTGGGGGACCAGAGTGACAACCCTCTGGCAGCCAGCTTGTAAGCGAGAGACTAAAATATCTCCATGGAGAATGAACAAATAGCACAAACATCTCAATCATAGTGATAAATGGCATACTTGTATTTTCACCTATTAACAAATTATTCTTTTTAATTCAAGCTATATCTTGTAATATAGCTTGCATTTTTTCTTCCAAGTGTCCTGCCATCTTCTCTGTCTTTTTCTCATCCTTGAGTTGATTCCTGTGAAGATTATGGACAGATACTTGTTAAGTTTGGTCGAGAATCTAGGTAGTACCTCATGCCACAAACAGGCCCAGTGCTTGCACAGAGCTTTTCACACAGGACATCATTTAAAAGGTGATATAAAACTCCAGTGCCAGAGTCTAGCCCTCTGCCAGGAGAATTGAGAACAGGTTGTCCTGACCATTACAGTCAGTATTGTAAGACACACTACTGAGTTTATTGGTTACATCACTTAGTTATAAGCACAGCTAATTAAATAATTAAAAAAACAAGTTGTGAGCATTTTGTTTGCTTGCTTGACACACAAAATGATTCCTACCTGTTTGAGTGTTTGGATTGTCACTGGGTATTTGTGAAAACTGCACTAAATCTGGAAAGTCAAAATGATCACTCTAAATGATCATGGTCCAGAGGATAGTAAAAGAAACTTTGTGCTAAGACTAACAAGATATCCTGAATCCACAAGCATTCAGCAAAACTTTTTGGCATCTCCTCGTAGCACACAGGAGCAAACCTCCATTGAGGTGATACAGACTTGGATTTGGACCCTTGCAGGGCAACAGAGAAGGTCTAAGTTTTCTCTGACACACAGGCTAGCCAGGATAATCATGAAGATCCGTGGAAGCGCAGAGGACCACGGTGGGAAGTAAGGGGAGGGAACCAGGTGAAGAGCTGGTGTAATTTCATCACAGTGCCTGTTCATGCCCCATGGCCCAGAGGAGAGTCTGCACTGTGCTGTTCTCTCACCATGCTGGTGCCACAAGCTTTGAGGTCTAGCTCAGAGGAGCACAGGTCATTAAATAGTGGTGCCAACTCCATTGATCCAGGGGAAGCTTGAGGCCCTCTGCATTGCTGGATGGCGTAGGGTGCCTAGCACAAGAGAGAAGGGAGAACTCTCAGATCTCATCTCTTTCACTAACACCTGACTCTGCAACTCTCTCAAGAGGATACTACTTGGAAAAAGTGAGAGAAAAAAAAGAGAGTGGAGAGTATGGGCTTTCTGATACTTGGTTTCCCACTGGAAATTAAAACAAAACATTAAGCAATGGGGGTTTGCTCCACTCAGTTGACTTAGAACAGCTGCTCACCAATTTCTGCAGCACAGAGAGGAAAAGCAGAACTTTGCCCTGGGTCTGAGCAGCTTTTCAGAAGCAATCCAAGTCAAACTTCCACTCAATGACTTCATTCAAAGCTGGTTTACATCATGAAGAGAAACTCAGTTTATTTATTTGTAATAACTTCAGGATTTTATGGACCCGCAAGAGGATGTAATTTAAGAAAACATCAGCAAGCTGTTTCAAATAGCAAGGTTTCAAAACGGACTGTGCCAAAAACTCATCAATGGAAAGAGTTCATTATTAAAAATAAAAATTTAAAAAAAATGAAGGAAAATGTCTTCGTAGATGGCTTTGAAGTAAAAGGTTCTAAAACTTGAATTTCATTCTGCAATAAATACATGGGTTTTATATGACTGAAGTCATATAAAGGAATGGTCAGGCTTCCTCCAAGGGCACTGAACCAGCCAATGAACAAAGTTGATAATTGTAAAGTCTATTACCTCAAAGAAATGGCACAGCAACAGTGTTTTAAAATATCTCATGTCATGCAAACCAAGCAATAAAAAACCCATGAGAGGTAACATAACTTTAAACCTGGAAAGCAGCAGAGCCTAGTCTGATAATGCTTAGGAGCAATGGATATTTTCTGCTGAGTGACCCAGGACAAATCACTTGGACTACCCATGCCAGGAATATAAGGCTTAAGAATATTTCCTGATCTGCAGGAGAGTTAGGAGACCCAATGGACCTCTGCAGATGTTTCATGAGTCAGACATGACTGGAGGCTGCTGACTAGAATAAGGTCACTGGTTTTATTTCTAATCCAGCTCTTAATTCACCAGGTCACATGGCATTAATTACATCACTGTTTTGCCCCCTGGTGTCACCCCTTGCTGGAAAAACTCTGCAATGCCTTTTGAGGTCTTCAGGCAGAAGACACATAAGTGGACAATTTGTGGCAGCCTGGCACGGGGGAAGCAGAAGGTGGCAAGGTGACATGGGAGAGATGGGCTTGACAGCTGAGCCATGAGGACCCTTGGCGAGGCAAGGGATGTGCAGGGGTGGCATCTGCCACCAAGAGGGCCTGAGGAGGCCCCCGCATGTCCATACAGCAGAGGAGTGGTGAGAGCAGGCAGCGGTGGAGCAGGGAAGAAAGATGGCTTGAAATAAGCCAGAATCATGCTGAGGGAAACAGGAGGATGGGGGAGGGAAGACCTTTGGTGGATTTACCGGATCCACATGACCAGCAGCTGCTCAGCGCTGGGAGGTTAAGAACAGAGGCTCTGAACGTGATCCTGGAGATTATAATAGCCCAGGCTGAAGGAGAATGCTTGGCTGCACAGAGGGTGTTGACAGAAGGACTTTGGCTTCCTTAGCCACCAGACAGAATGCTACAAAGGAGAATTGCTAGGCAGAAATGGGATCCCTCTGGTGACAAGCTTTCTGCAAGACCAGGGCTTGCACTGGCTTTAAGGGAAACTGCTGACAGGATCCTTAAATGAGAAAAAAAATAGAAATAGAGATTCAGGAAAAACCTCGGAAGTAGGTAGTGAGCGGGCGAAACTGAACATAAGAGGAGAGAAATGAAGGAAGATAGCAAAACACTTGGCTGATGCATCTCCAGGCAAATGCCGGGAATTTCAGAAGAACACCAAAGCAGGTTTCAGTCTTAATACACCACCAAGTTCACGACAGCTGGGTTCACAGAGATGTAACAGGACATGGCAGATAAGTGCAGAGGAGTTTGTATGGCTAAGGAAGGACAGAGAGAGTGGGTGCTGAAAAATGGAGCAGTATATTGTAGATTTATTTTAAGTTTTATCTCTATTTTCATTTTAAATTTGTAAATTTATTTTTATTTTGCAGATTTATTTTAAGAATGTAAGTATTAGTCCTATGAGGCATTGATATAAGAATTTAAATACTGGATATGTAATTATTTTGAAATTCAGAGATGCATGAGGCAGCACTGTTGTCTGTGTCTGGGGCCAAAAAAAGATACAAAAAAGTAAATGGAAAATCTAGCATAGTTGTACTACACATCATCCTACTGGCTGGTGAGGAGAAACCTGTGAAGTATATAAACCCAAACCCCTCCAGTACTGAAATATCTAAAGGACAGTTACTAACCCTGGTTTGCTTATCTATCGCAAAAGTGAAAAATGGTCCATCATGTTCCCAGAATGCGTTGGAAATGGCAAGTAGTCTTCAGAGAATGCTTCAAGGGAAGGGACAGTTACAGGGGGCACTGATTCCAGGCAAAAAGTGGTTGAGAATCTGAAGGTTGGGGAAAATTGACCACAGGATGAAAAGGAAGGTTGAACAGATGGAAAGAAGTAAGAAGAGCAGCAGAATAAGGATACTAAATTTCAAAAAAGTAGATGATTAAACTGAGAAATGGTGTATCAGGTTTCAAGAGAGGATAAAGTATGAGGCAAAGCAGTCCAGGCTGATGAAGCAATCTTCAAAGCAGACTATGTTAATTCAAAGAAAATATATACATAGTGTGCATTTGATAAATACTTGGAGTCGTATGGGATGCACTCCAGTCAAAGTGGTTCCCCAGCTAGAGGAACCAAGGCTGAAGATGCTCACTGGGGTGATGTCAGCAGCACATCCTTTGCAATGTGTGTGTATGGTGGGCAGAGCTTCCCTCTCTGCATCTATGGTGAGCTCCTAGGACTGTTGACTGGCACAAATGTCGTTCCTACTAAGGACATGAAGTGGTCATACAGCCCTGGCACTGTAACAGCTCACACATCACATCATATATCCTTATCTCTTTGAACTATGGCAATTGGTAGCATACAGGTACCTTTTGGAGGATATGATCAGAAAACAAATTAATATTGGTAAATTGGAGAGATGGTCGGAAGACTTCAAGATGAAATGCAATAAAGGCCAGACAAATGTGTTAGACTTGCTGAGAAGAACCTAAATTCACAGAAACAAGATAGGAAAGATGATGACTCTGCAGCAGTGTTGTAGAAAGTGATGTGGAGCTCATAGACAATCACAAGAGCATGACTATCTTATCAATGTTAGGATAAGAGCAAATCTTACTCTTTGCTGCTTCACCTGGAATGTCTGGCCAGTGAAAAAAATAGTAAAGTGTCCTGCTTTAGGCTACATAGGTAAGGCCTCAGCTGGTATACTGTGTCCAGCTTTGGGAACTACACTTCAAGAAAGATGTAGACAAATTGAAGAGAGTGCAAAGGAGAGCAGCAAGAATGATCAGAGGTTTAGAAAACATGACCTACAAGAAAAGGTTGAAAGACCTGGGTTTGTTTAGTCTAGAAAAGAGAAGACTAAGCATGAGGCTCAAGGGAAGGGGGAGGAAGGGATAACAATTTCCCAATATGTAAAAGGTTGTTATGAAGAGGACAGTGATCAATTGTTTTCCATGTCCACCGGGGATAGAATGTGAAAAAGTGTACTAGCTTGAGCAAAGAAGATAGATTAGACAATTCTTAACTCCAACGCTAGTGAACAGGCTACCCAAAGAGGTTCACAGAAGAATCTTCATTTTTAAAAGGGGATATCCAAACACCTGTCAGGTATGGCCTTTATGTACTTGAGCCTGCCTGCTTCATTTCAGCTATAAGGAGTTCTGAAGTCCTTTCCAAATATTCAGTTAAATCTTTTTAGAAGTAATTTGCATGCTAATCTTCTAATCTGTTCAGACGGTGTGTGCTGAATACCTTTCACATGGGAAGCAGGGCTGTCCCTAGCATTGTCATCGTGCGACACTCAGAGCTTTATCACCAAAAATCCATGTAGTAGCCATGACAAACGTCTGCTGCTTAAAGCAGGTGAAGACTCCAAAGGTCGTGTATTATGGTATTCTACCATTAAAACTTTGTGTGGCTATGCTTCAGAATTCTTTACTTGTGGTTTTGTTTCTTGAGAATACCAGTGTATACTCTAATTTCTTTAAAAATACTTGGACATCATTTAAGGATGCTTCCACATTTGGTGCTTTTAAGTACATCTGGCTTGACATAACTTGGACAAGACCCTACTGCCTCCAACGCTATTTTGTTTCAACCCACAATACATTGTGGGTTTTGGTTTTTTTGTTTGTTTGTTTTTTATACCCTGCTATCTGATCGGATCTTTGTCTTTCAAATGGATCACCTCAATCCTCATATTCATGCCCTTTTTGTCTTCTCTAATGTGGCTGCCATCAGGGCCACCAGTACAATGCATCTCTTGTCTAGAAAAGAATAAGATGAAGATGAGTAATTTCACATAATTACTGAGGTCTGTAGATGTTAACACTTCATTATGAATGACTTGACCAGTATTCCAACTACCCAAACCTGGAAAAAATTGTGATGGCTTTCTACTCCATCTGATCTCCTGAAAGTGTCCTACCCTTATGTAAACTCACAAGTTGTATAAATAACTGGCTGCAGCTGCTGTAGCTCAGTTAACTCAGACCAGGTAATAAGCTTGTTTCCTCTTACTAGATCAAGCAAATTTTGTGAATCAAATTTAGGTTCCTGGGTAATAATGGACGAGTAAAGAGGAATTTGGATGCAGAGTCAAAATAGCAACATTTGTACATAGGAAGGCTACATGACATAAGCAGTACACAGATCAAAGTCTTCATGGATCTTATCCATTGCACAAACCAAAATCGTTAAGCGTGACAGTAACTCTAAGTCAGCACAACGCAAGTTATGGCTCCTGGCAGAGACCACTTGCAGAATGAGATACATGTAGCCAAATTTCTAAAGTCAAACCAGATTTTTTTCATCTTATTTTCACCATTCTAAATCCACTATAAATAATTTTGCCAACAGTTTTTATTTTACCACTTTTGGTAGACATCTCCCCATTGTTTATATTTATTGGTCAATTAAATTAACTGAAAATCCTCCTATTTGCATGCTAATCTTCCAATCTGTTCAGACAGTGTATATCCTGTCTGACCTGTTATGGTAGCTCTTACGATTCTGCAAGTGGATTAACTTCTTCAGCCAATTATTTGCATTTCACCATTTTTGTAGCAAAAATGTCTGAAATGATGTATTATTTTTCGACAAATTAAATATTTGTTCTTGCAGTTATTAACATAACTCCAACATCAGCTTAGTGACTGCATGGTATGTGACCTACATATGATAAATATTTCACTAATATAGATGCAATATATCTTAAGAAAAAGGTAATATTGCTAATTTAATGTATTTTTTAGAATTGCTTCTAAAGCCGGCCTGAGGCTTAGCTGTGGAAGCCGCATCTCTTCTTGCTGCAGTGCACAGCTTTGCAAGACATGGTAAATGTAACTAGGATCCCATCTGCTGTAATTACATCCAAGGCCTATTGGGTACTGAAATGTTTCCTCATCTTTTAAAATGTATGCTTGACTGTTCTCTTCCTAAAGTAAAAAGGTTTTAAGCAGTCTGGGATTTTTTCCCCCTCCCTGTGATGACAGCCGGAGCAATGATGGCACACTGCAGGAACACACGCAGATTGGGCAAAGCCAGCTGAGGGGCTTTGTCTGTCCAGCGCCTGGCAGCGGTCGCGTACCCTGCCTGCCTGATGCTACCCTTGCCCTGCAAACAGGAGTCAAAGCGGCACTGGGGACGTTTTCCTTTCCCGACTGTGGCATTCCTGATACATTTTAGATACCCTTGCTGTGAATGACGGGAGCTAAGCCATCTTATAAGGTTTATTACAGTTCTTCAAGGGGGCACACAACAAATGGGAAATGAATGGGTTCAGAAGCACTGGGAGAGATGAGTGGCGATACCGGCAGGAGGCAGGCGGTAGAAAATAAACACTGCTAAACAGCAGGCTATTTTGTCTTCTGTTTTGTGATGGGAGGGAAAACCCCAGGACTAGCAGACGGATGATTACTTTCTCACAAATTACTCCCTTAAATCCGGTCAGAAGCTTTACCATAGTAATTTCCACAGCAGTGTTAAAGGAGCAGCTGCTGCCGGGGCATTCACACACCATTCATGGCATTGCATGCGCGCGCGCACACACACACAGACATACACACACACACACTCTCTTGTTCTTGGGTGCGCTTCCTCCTTCCTCAGGCTCGACCCTAAGTTTCCCACAGCAGAGTCTCAGGTGTCAGATTTTACAAAATAATGAATTTAATTGAAAGGTGCAGCTGCAGGATGAGCCCAGGCTGGGTGCCTCCAAAGAGAGGGACGCAGAACAAAGAAATCCCGATCCAGTTATACCCTTGGGTCCCATACACCTGCCCCTCATGCACCCTTCACGCGGTGTCCATGCATCCAATGGTGGTTTTTGGTCTGGGGTCTTCTGACATCTAATTGGATTCTTCTTCTGTGCCCAGGCAGGCAGGCTCTTATGTTGTTGACTTGCAGTTTATCTTGTTGACTTGCACTTTCTGCTGAAGGTTGAAGCCTCCTTATCTTCTGGTTTAGACTCCTGGTGCACCTGCCCTTGCTGGTGGAACATGGAGAACTCAAGAGTCCTAGACTGGAAAACACTACCAAGACATCAGTGTGATATCAAAATATTTTCCATACTCAAAGACTAAACACAGCTCTGCAATGGCTGTTTAGAAAACTACTAGGAAAATTACTGAGAAAAATACATCTATCGTGGCCTAAAGGCTTCACCAAATCTAGCCACTTATGCTAAGTAAAGCTAAGCAGACAGCACAAATCTCACCCTATTATAATCCTAAGTAATTTATTCCAATTAAAGCTTACTTATTTACTCTAAACAACTAATAGCCCTCAACAGCAGCATCAGATTTGTCAAATGCTGGTGCAGAAACCCTCTCCAGTCCTCCCCAGGGCTGCTTGCAGAGCTGTCAAAACGCACCTTCCAAACAGGGATGGGAGTGCCCGCTGTGCCCTGCCAGGCTGCTGGCAGACGCTCCTGCACTTTCCTTCCCAAGCTCCTCCCCTGCTGCTTCAGGGCAGAGCATGCAGCGTTCCCACCGAGAGCTGCAAGGAAGCTACCTCGTTTGGGTTTGCAGGCAGGATTGTTTCCCCAGCAAAGCCTCTGCTTGGATAAAGCACTCACATATTATTCTTGAGTTTTCCAAGGTTTTTATTTTTCCATGCAAGCATCCCCCCCACTCTTGAAGAGCACCTCACCTAGTGTCTGCAAGGCTTCTGCTTCTTGTTTGACATCCCTTATTTACAAAGCAAACAGAATGTTCTTTTTAACACACATCATGCTAAGTTTATTAATGAAGAAAACAATCCCAGGGGGTCAACCCAGGGGACTCTTGAAACCTGCCAGCAAAAACTCTTCAAACGCTCAACGCGTCAGATCCTCCAAAACGATATTTCACACAATGAAGTAAAAATAATATTTTTCTTTCGGCCTTTCCAGCCGCTTTTGTGGAGAGCAGACAGAAATTATTTTCTTACTTTGCTCCCAGAGCAGAGATCTGTATGAAGCTGCGTTTATTTGTTTAACACGATGATTTCATCCTAAATGTCTTGACAGCAAATAGTTGGTGGTTTAATAAAGGGTCTTTGAAAGAAGGGCCTAAGCAGTTATTTATACAGGGAAAATGTGAAGTATGTGGCTCTCAGGAGGAGAGATAGAAATGCCTGTTGTGATTAGGGGATATGGGGAGGACCCTAAAATCCTCTCTTGTCTGCCAGGGTAAGAACAGTGACTCCTGCGGCTCTGCTTCCTCACAGCCACCAAGCTGAGCTGCTGTAGCAGACCGTGGGGATGAAAGTGGTCTGACCTTGTTATTAACAAGTGACTGATACGCCCTTCACTCTCCAAAGCAAATGCTCTTACAGAAGATAAAGGATCTGTTGTTTGTGCAGAACAGTTTGATTATGAAAGCAATAAACTAATGATTTACAGACATGGAACTGGCTGGTAAGCCCTGCGTGGTGGTCAGAAGAGAAAAGTGTGTGCTGAGATAGCCAAAACTAAACTCGGAGGGGACATTTTCTTCATTGGCTGGATATCCCAGCGGTCAAAGAATCCCTGAAATGTCCACACACACCTGCTGTCTCTGCAGAGGCATCTCTCTGGGAATGCTTGGTGCAAAGCAGATCTCACATGCACTGTGCCAGTGTACGTGCCTAGGTGTACATAGCAACTGTAGGAAAGCAGTCGACACAGATTTGGAAATGGATGGTGCAAGGTACTAAATAGGGAGCTTCTCTCCAAAAGGTGTGGCAAAATTAAATCTCAGATGTACGTGATCTGGATCCTTTTCTTCAGCTTGTAAAATGTTTCACATTTGTTGTTTTTGTTTTCAACTGAATGAATCATTATTCAACTGGTTCTTAATTTAGCAACTCTGCTGTTGAGCAAACATGTGTCTAGCCACAGCAACTGGGCCAAGTTCAAATCTGGATCAGGGACTTGGGGTAGGCTCTGTTTTAATTTACATATGCACTTTTAAGAGTGACAGATTCAGTGCAATTTTATTTTGGTCAATATTTCTAGATTCTGTTGGATTTAGTATGTATAGACTAAGGAGTATAGACTATACCACCTATAAACTAAGACCGCAGACACTATCCTCTAATGTTAATAGGTTTTTAAAATATTTCATGCAATGTATTTGCAGTTTCCAGTAGCTGGCAGTAACACTTCTAGAGCCATATGGTGATGCTCTGTTACATATGTGTAAGCATGTAGTAACTGATGAAGGTGGAGCCATAGTAGCGAAACTTGGATTAATTTATCAGATGTGAGAACAGAGTTGTCCCACAGGTACTGCCATTCTAACATGATTGTATAATGAGTGCAAATATTTTATAATACAAAAGAAAAGAAAATTGTCTTCACAAAGCCATTTGTGAGTATTTTAATTGCCATTTCTCACTCTACTAATGATATTACTCACACTAACTGTCACTGAAATTTGAAATGCAAAGTTAACTGGGGCTTCAGTGGATCCAAGCTTTTAACCAAGGATCACTGGAGCATTTTGAAGTGAAAAATAATTGTGGACTGTCATTTATCTTACTCAATATGGTCACATTTTGCAATGTAGTAGAGGAGGATGGATGGAAGCAGGGAGGCTGCAAAATTAAATACTGGCTATGTAATATTCATCAAAACATATTACTAATAATTAATTAGTTATGATATGTACAATAATTGCAAACAGAACACCAGATAATTAAAAGAAGATACCCAAACAATGTGATTGTATTTTGCTTTTAAAATGTGTAAAAACACTTGATACATGAAATAAAATTGGAAATAGGAGGTGGAAAAAAAGTTTAAAAGATGGCACAGCTAAACTGCAAAATATTGTAAGTTCTTTCCAGAGTATACTGTGGACTATCTTCATGCTTTGCACAAAACCAGCAGCACTCAGAATCTGGTCTCTTAATCTGAAATGTTTTGTAACATGAGCTATGTACTCCTTCCCCTGCAGATGCAAATTAAAATCAGAGCTTGCTGAACACTGCTAACTGGGCACTCAGATCACCAAATTCTGGGGAGGTGAACTGACTTAAAGAAACATTCAACATCTGCCTGGCGTTGAAAAATTCAGAGCGTAGCAGAAGGGAAGCACCAGCCACCGAATCTCCCAGCCACATGTTCTACCACCCAGCCTGGGCTGGACACTGTGAGCTTGGTAAGGGAGCAGCTCTGAACATCACTGAGCCTCTGGTTGTCTCAGGTAGCTTCCAGAGAAGAAGCGTTTTGCACTTTTGCCTGGACCCACTGTCAGACAAACAGCAGCCTGAGTTACTGTCAGCTGTAGGTGATTTTTCATCACCTCTTTCCAGCTTGTTTCCCACAGTGCTAGTAGCTGACTGTGTTTATCCAAATCGTTCAGATGACCTCTGAAGCTCTACGAATTGATGAATCTTAGTGAGGCAGAATATCACTGAATTGCACAATGACAAATTTGCTGACCGTCCACACCCCCTTCTTCTCCCCGGCTCTGGTTATTACTAATATCAGCATTGCAAGCATCTAGGAAAAAAAAAAAAATCACTGCCTGGTGATTTCTACAACTTTATTAATGTTTTTAGAGTGATCATCCATGCAAAGCTGACAAAAATCACAGGGAAATATAGTATTTTTATTGGTTAATTTGACATTTTGGGCACACAATCCCTTTACCAGACAGTAATTTAAGTTATGATGTGTATGACTTCACATGGCCAAATCAGCCTTTTTGCTTAGGTTATTACCATGCTGGAAAAACAAATCCTGCAAAGCAAGGCTGAGTGACAGGAAGGTGAGACCACATAGCCAAGACAGCTAACCTAGCTGACAGCATGCATTGTATGTCCTTAACGCTGCACGAAACTGCAGCTGATCTGAGGAGCAGCTGAGAAACCCCATCATCATCATCCCAAACACACACACATATGCACACAATTTGGACCATTCAGAAACAGAGAAATTTTTAATAAGCCTTTGCTTTTTCCCAGTTTTAAGTCCAGCTCAAATCAAAGTTGTTTCAGACAGGAGTGTTTCAAACATCTTTGAATTTTCAATATATACTGCATAAAAATAGATTTATCAGTTTTTAATGTGAGAGCTTATAAGTCCTGGTATATTGATGGAGCCTTTACAGCATAGAAACTTTCCTTAAAACCTAGATCATTTGCTTTGCAAATGTATCCTCTGTGGTGATTTCCATGGTGGGACTTGCTTCTCTGTTCTCAGTTCACTTTTCCCTTCTGAGAACTAGAAATCTTGCTTTTCTGCCCATCCATGGTTTTTTTCTGAAACCTTTTATGGCATGCTGAAACAGAGAAAGGCAAAAGATGTACTGAAACCTCCCCTCCTTGGTTCTTTAACAAAACATGCGCTATGCCAGGAGAAGACACTCTCATCTCCTTGCAAGGATGAAGGCTGCCCATCAGATACTGCTTTAAGTATCACCTGGTTCAGCACATGGACTAACTGATAAGCACATCGAAATAGCAACCAGGAAAGTAAGCTCTTCAACTGAAAAATCTGGTAATTCCTCATTTCTTTTACAGCTATACAATTGATGAGATTTTGGATCAGGGCACTGGGATTTGGCTTTGCATCTTTATGTAACAAGAAACTGATACATATGTTCCATCTGTAATGTAGGAATAAACAAACCAGTGCTAGTGGTTGAAAAGCAGTAAAATGTCGTTTATATGTGTGACACATTTCTTCACATGTTGATTGCACAGTCCTACCTAAGAATAGCATGACTTTCTTAGTAAAACCACAGAAGGATAAGTACTTACAGCACAATCCAAAATTTACACATTTAATTATTTACAGAGTTTTATGCTGAAGCAAAACAGGATTTTTGAAGTGCTCAGAAATCTATTAAAAAGACTGAAGATAATTAGAGCACAGAGAGTATTTCCAACAAGTAATGTGGACTATATTTAGCTGGACTAGGTTGCCTGACTTGCTAAATTTGCTTTGCACCACCATGAAATTAGAGGGATGCCTGAAGACCTGAGGACAAGGGAGCCGCAGAGGCTTTGTGATTCTTATTCCAGCACCAGGCTAGCCCCAAGGATCTGGCACCCAATGGTGGGGAACAAGACAGTCCCTTTCCCATTCAACAGTGAACATCAATCTGCAAAATGATGTTCTACTGTCAGTGTCATCACAGCTCCAGGCTTGCTAGGCCACAGTATCTGTGAGTGATAGAATAAACATACCTCCAGCTGAGCAAATATGAAGACTACGATGAGTTCATGGCAGCTTAGCTGAGTTTCACCAGGTTGTAATTTTTTCTGATGAAGTCAGAACATCTGTTTTTGAATTATGATTTGAATCTCATAACATGTCATGAATTTTGTTGACTGTCTTAGTGCTGGACTTACCCAATCAAAGCCCAGTGAATTGGTTTTCAGAAAGTAACTCTGGGAAGAGTATCCAGCATGTTGCTTGACAACTGTTGCTGAGAAACCATCAAGAAAGCATTCAAGATTTACAGCCTTGGAAAAGGTGTGTGTCACAATTTCTGGGTTTTTTGTTGTTGTTTGTTGTGTCTCTTCTCTGCCCCCCCCCCCCCCCCCAAAGAATTGTAACTTTCAATTGTTCCACAGGGCAAAATCACTCAGGTCAAGAGATTCCTTTGCTAAGCCTTTATTCCTTGCTGTTCTGTGACTTCTCAGAAAGCCAAGTGAAGCTTGCAGAGATTTGGAAGGTCTCAGAAATTAGTTTAGGAGCCTAAAAGCATCTGCACAGCAATGCTGCGTGCCCCAGGGAAAGAATCCAACAGGAGGTCTAAGCCTAAAGTGTATCCTCAAAACTTAAGACTGCAAGAGCTTACCCAGATTCAAGTGTCTTGAGTCCCAAGTTTGGGATGACTTGCAAATCGCTTAGAGGACTGTTGACGATGCACAACAGTTAAAAGCGCAAACAAACCATATCAGGGATAAATAGCATTAGAAGGTAGTACTATTATAGTCAGTTACAAAGGCATCACATCCATCTATAATAGTCTCTATAGTGATTATTATCTTTGAATTCTGATGATTTTTATTAGTGCTTGATATATAACAAAAAAAAAAAAAAAAAAAGTGAACAGCAATTAAACTTACTGCATCCCTTTAAAATAAAATATTCTCTTGGCCCTGAGGAGGAGTTTTGGAGATTCAACGCAAATAAGGATTATTCGCACAAGTTATTGTGAGACCAGTTATATTAACTCCAGGTACCAAAGACTAACATACCCCCCAGAAGATATTCAGGCTCCAACTCTATGCCCTCAATACAGTTTTTACACAGATAAATCGACACTGGCCCTTTCCAAGCTCATGCTACATCCAGCAGTATTCCATCCACACACACAAAGGTGAGGTTTGCAAGCCTGATGGGCTTGTAAGTCCTTAATGTCTTTGGAGCAAGGTATCTAGACAACAAAATAGAATACACATCAAAAGCCAGCTCCATATTAAACGTTTAAAGGCAGACAAGACAGGAAAACCAGGCTTCTCCCTAGCCAAGCACTTAGATAAAAATGTAGCTGTGTAACTTTTGCCATCCCCATTTGAGACTGCCTTGATCTAATCATTCTCTTCAAGGTCCCCAAGGACCTCAAGGTCATGTTAGAGCAAAATTCAGACATAGGGATCCCTGGCTTACATTCCTAAACTGACGCTATCATACCCTGTCACACGAAAAATTTTAAAAATAAATAGAATATGTTAAAAAAGTACAATTTTAAAGTGTGACAACTGAAGCAAGTGTATGGTAGTGTGTATGGCAGTCATTAACATGTCCTCAAATAGCAATTCAAATTTTCATAAGAAAATCTTTCAATTTAATGTAGTAATGTAGTTAAAGTAAGAAAGAAAGTTGAATTCTCTTCATTGCCTTGGCATGGTGGGAGATGATCTCTGATACTGTCATCTATGCTGCATCACTCTTGACTTCATAGGGTGTCCTGTGATTTAATCGGAGTTCATAATATAATAAAAGGATCAGTATCCTAGTAATCATTGCACAGCAACGTATGAAGAGAATTTCTGGGAAAAAAAATGACATCACTGTTGTCAGAAACTGCCCTTCAGCAGTTCACACATAAATTGTTAGCAAACACCTTGATAACAATGGGACTTGCTGGAGAGAGAAGCAGCCATCCATACAAGTGGTTTTAGTTAGGAAGTACATGCTCGTAGGTGGCTTTGCAGAAGTGAAAGCAGGTTGTCATCTCCTGTGAAAATAGACCTTCAAAGCACCTACTAGCATAAGAATCAATGGCTTATTTCACCAAGGATGCCTGTCTAATTGCACGAGGATTAAACTCTGTTAAATAAAAGTTTTCACTTTTAAATTGCAATTTCATACAAGATCAGACTTCTGTGAAGGATCTATAGTGCCTTCTCATGTCATTGTTGAACTCTTAAAAGCATCATGGACAAAGTACATCCTCCGTGCTATCATTTCAATAGCTTGAAGAATAGACAAGCTAGAACTTTATTGCATTTGGAAATACAGATGTCAAGAAAGTGTTTATGTGTTCCAGACAATATATCTGTGATGGAGTATTCACTGCTCCTATTTCCAGGCTACAGAGGACTAAAATCTTAAGGAGCTAACTGCCTTGACACCACCAAAAGCTTCTTATTTTTGCAGATTTCAGCTGGTGTCTGCTTAGTTCCCCTGTCAGCCTGACCTTGACATTCAACCCAGGGTGTTTATAGGATCTGGGTGATGTGTTGATTACAGATATCATGGCATGATTCAAACTCAATGTACAGTAGAGGGAACCTGGCAGCTGGTGCTTGTGCCCTGCTTCTGAGTGTTGCTCAGGGTGTCCTTAGGTGCAGCAGGTGTGCTGTGCCCACCCTGCTCCTTTGTGACCCCAACACACCTCTCCCCATTGCCCCTGGGGCACAACACACCTACAGTAGTCCATTTTTGTTCATTGTGAAAATTAACACAAAGCACTTGATGACTTAAATGATCAAATACTCCATTTCAACACCCAGGAAGCTAAAAGCATACAAGAGAGGGACAGGTGAAAGAAGAAGCAGGAGTAAAGCTGTGAAATAGCATTCCTTTCCCTAAAATCAATCAATTGCTTGAGTGTGTTGCAATATGTGGCAGAAACAGGAGAAAAAAGAGAGTGGTTTATAGTGCTTTAAGTCTTGTCATATAGCACCATAGGCATAGCTCTATTTAATTACATCTTTTCTCACTTTCGGCTGTTTAAAAAGTGTTCCAGGTATTTTTTCTTGGTGTTTCTGTGGCTTTTTAATCATTGAGGGCTTTCTGAGTTCTTTTTTTCTAGCTGTAAGGCATTTTGTGGGAGTAACATAGGTTGTTTTCCTTGCTGGTTTTCCTGTTAGGCAACTCTGAAGGGCCTCTTTGGTTTGGCAGCTTAGCACTGATTTTGTGGCCTATAAATGATTGCTTGTTTGCTTAGTTCTGACTTTGCCACTTCTTTGGACTTCTTGTCCTCTTCTGCTCTTAATACGTAGTTCTTTTTTTCTCTTTCCCTGGTATAGGCAATATCCCCGTCACTGCAGAAGTGGAGTGAGCCAGGCTGACCTCACCTGCCATGGGGTGGTACCCAAGTTCACACGTGTGCCTGGGCAGGGGGACCTAACGCTGCTGTGGAAACAAATGACTGCCTGGCTGGGATGCCTCACCCTGCAGGCAGCAGGCACTGGCTGCTGTGCTGGCAGGAAGCAGATCCCAACTCAAACAGAACCACAGAGCCAGCTGGCTGATGCCAAAACGATGCCTGTGTGAGAGGCTCCCTCTGGATGCGCAGGCTGCCTTCGGTCCTATTTGTTCCCTGGATCCTGCTCTCATTTCTGTGAACTGGGTCTCTGGTTTTGGCTTGCTGTACAAACCACCAGCTCATATCACTTCATTTAAGTGACTTGCCTAGTATCATAGAGGAATTTTGTGGGACAGAGATGAATGACAATGTTATAAGCTTTTTCAACTACCTTAACCTTGAGACCATCTCTTTGTAACTTTCTCTCTTTGTAACATAGCTTTGTATGCTTACTCCTTGCATACTTTACAACTTCTGCAATAGATGAGGTGAGGGACCTCCAGACAGCAGGTTTCTTCAGTAAACAAGCCTGTTTTATCCTCCAAGTATCACATCCCATGCTCTGACTGATGCAACACTCCTGTGGGGGAAAAGAACTGCATGTAAACATGCAATTGGACTACCTCACCATGCTAACATGAGGTGGGGGAATTAAGTCGCACAAGCTTCTTTCTTTCTTAGATTTCGAGTGCTTGGCTCAACAATCTTTATGTTTTATGAAAAATGTAATTCCCTTTCTCTTTGAAATTAAGCTGACTCTTTACAGTTTGAAAGATTAATGGGGCCAGACATTTCAAACCCTCAGCACACAATCTTCATCACAAACCTAATACAGCAAGCGTAACATCAGACTGTCATCCTTTCATATGGGCTGTACTCTTGTAAGAACTCAGATGCGCACTTTCTGAGGCCTTCACAGATGTTCTGTTGTGTGTGGAAGAATATGGGTGTTCAGGATTTTGTAACTCAATTGTGGGTTATCAAGGAGAGCTTTTTTTCCAGCGCTTATAACTCATCTGCCTTTCTCCTTCCTTTACTAATCTATTCGTTTGCCCAGCCCATCACACACTAGTTTTCCCACTACCCTCTTCCTTTCACTTTACATGAGTGGAAGGACTTAGTCTGCTTTACCAGTGAGCCCTGTCATATGTGTGACCTAACTTTCAACAATTCTGATACTTTTAAATCAGCAGTAAATTTCAGGAAAATAATAGCAGCTTTACACTGAGGAAGCCCAATCATAAACCCATCTCTTTTTACATCTAGACATCATTAGCCTGAACACAGCTGACCTGTTGCTGTTGTGGATGTCTTCCAAGTGTTAGAGAATGAAAAGAAACACTAAGAAACCTGGAGGCATGTAATAACCTATATCAGCATCTGTATGGCACAAAAATCAGTGCCTATCAAGTTATAAGTTTTTCATTTCATCTGATGCCTCACAAAATAGCCTTCAAAATTTTAAGAGGTACATACATGATTTTAGGACCAATGGCAATTATCATCTTATAGGGCAGGAATCATGAAGTCCTTTTACATCCCCAATGGCAGGAGCAGGGAAGATGAGTCAGCAGGTGGGAAAATGCCCTGTTTCCAGAATTAGTACCATTGCTAAAATGCCACATCGCTAGGTGTCTCAGTAGTGAAAAAAAAATTACTTCCTTGGAAATTAAAAAAGTTTACAATTATTTATTGCCAGAGAAAATCCTGGCAGCCAGGTCATGTCAGGAGAAAGCTGCTCAGCCATCACACTATCTTTGGAAGGTGTGGGGAAAATGGAACAGAGCTGCTGCAAGGGGTCTGTAATCCTTACAGCTTCCTGGTCGCAGCTAGGTGCCTCCTCTGACCTCGTAGTTGCAGTCCCCTGCTGTGAAAATCTGACTGATTTGGTGTAAGGGCCTATTTTTTAAAGCAATTGTGATGTTGAGCAACCCAGAGTCAGTGCTGAAATCAGTGCCCCGTGCCAGGCAAGAGTCCAGCGCTGAGAGTGTGCTTCAATAGGCAGAGCTGCATTAAATTACCATATCTATGGCACTTATGTTCTTGTAAGCCAATAATAAAAAAATTAAACCATTTGCCTCATCAGTAAGTATAGCAATTAATGGAATATTTAACATAGCTAGATTTTTCCATACAATCCGCACCTAGCAGGGAAGCTACAGTCAGCACCATTTAACTGGTAGGTCCTACAGCTCACCAGCCAGTTCTCCATGGGTCACCTGCAGCCTTGACCAGTTTTGCCAAAATCTATGGTCTTCCCTGCACATGGGGTGGGAGGACCCCTGCACCCTATGTGGTGCCAGCTGCTCAGACAAGTAGGTGCTCGAGGAAGGAAGAGAGATAGACTCAAACACAAACCTGGCAGAGCATCGGCTTGGCACGGATCCTCTGGGCTGTTGAGGATGTGGGCCTTGATCACTGCCAGCTTTCTCTGCTTATTTCTTGTATATAGACTGCCTCTCTTACAGCAATAGGATATTATTTAACAGCCTGTCTGCCTGCTTGGAAGTGCTAGTGCTCATCACCACTTCCCTGCTTCTCCTCGGCCTTCCCCGCTCTTCTAGGCAGCTATATACCTTTTCCTTCCCCAGATGTTTTCTAGGTGGATCCTTCTTGATCCTGTGTCTTTCACTGGTATCCAGTCACATTTTCTCCATCCCAGGCTCCTTTATTTGCTCTTCTCATTTTGAGTTTTACTTGAATGATTTTGTATAACATTCCAAATGACATTTTTATTGCAGTATTTGCACAGCCTAGCATAATTTGCCAAGGGAGGTGTTTTACAAATAATATTATTACTTTGAAGACTTAGTCCTGTGGAATCACAGAACATGTGGTTATGTTTAAATACATTTGTTTTCACTGTGTGTCCTCTATTATGATTTTGCCCCGCTGTGTGATATTGGTGCAATAAGTGCTATTTTATCTGTAAGATACCAACAACATGATCTGCTTCAAGTACAATGTGTTGGCTTGTCTCCCTCTGAGGGATGGAGGTGATACTTCAGTATAACCTTGGCTGACCTTCTGGGGTGTCTTCTAAATCCAGGGCAGAACTAGTGATTGTACTGATTCAGGACAGCAGCCTGAGGAGGTCCTCATTATGTTTTCAGGACCAGCACTGACCATGTCAGTTGGACCAGATCCTACTTAAGGACCCGGTTTCTGAAGCTTCAGAAAGTCACCACATGTGTACTTAGGCCAGGTTGTTCTGTTTGAGCACCATGCATCCACAGGTATTTTCTGTGTGCAGTCAAAGAGCAAGCCACAGTAAAATGAGCAGGGAAACTGGCATGTCTCTGCTCAAGTGGTCTCTGCAAATTGTGTATCTAGGTCACCACATCTAGGGCTGCCAATGTGGGAAAACAGTGATGCTGATAACACACAGCAAAGATTGATGATTTCTGTCTTCATTGGACTGATTTTAACCATGTCACATGAAAGAACCATTACAGAGATAATTAGAATTAAGGCACAAAAGGTGGCATTGGCAATGAGTTAACAGCAGTTGAGAGCCCAGGCCAGCCAACAGCAGGGAGGAGGATACAGAAACAGTCTGAAGGAGGCTCAGCTGGGAAATAGTGGGAAACTTGTCTTCAGCTTATGCGGTGCCTCAGATAAGAAAAGACAATGCCTCTGAGAAGGTTTCAAAAGCAGAAGGCCCTCCCTTAAATGGAAGGTTTATTCCTCTTCAACCAGATGTTCTTTTAAGGAGGAATCAAAAAGGGATAGTCTATCGTGATCTCTATTGCTCAATTAAGTGTGCTTGGTGCCCTCATCCGGAATTTTGGCAACAGGCTTGAACGGACCGATCAGTTTTCTTGAACAACTTGTGGTTCACAGACCTATACGCTTCTGGACTGTTTTAAAGCATCTGTGAAAGGTGACTAAGAAAAGCAGTTGTGCAGGATGCAAGGCCACATGTAGGGTTTAGTTATCAGCAGTTCCAGTGGAAATTTCTTTTTGGCACCACAGATTGAAAAAGGTCAAAAGCTGTTAGAGTATGTGAAAGGTAATAAAAACTATTTAATGGCTTATGCGCATGTCCTCCTAAGGATATTGTGGTGACCACAGCAAGAGGAATATTTCAGCAAGGAGCTCTGTGCTCTCTGGGGAACAAACCTGTGTCTCCGTGTATTTAAAACTTCCTAGCATCCATGATATTTTAGATTTGTTCAATGTTGTTGGAAATTATTATACTTCATAGATGTAGGCTTTGAGCCATACAGAACTCTAGATCCTCTGAGACACTTTGAAGGAAGAAGCTGATGCCTAGATATAATTTACAACTCTTTCTCCTAAAAGACCTCTAGGCCTCACAAAATGTGTTTCTCTGGTGGATAGTTACTTTGGCCATGTTTGGGCAGAGTTTCATACTCTTCCAGTCTTATGAATAGTGGAACAATTCTTATTTAAATATCTTAAGCTCAGAGAAAATTAGGTTTCTCTACTACAGTGAAATATTCAAGGTAGCTTTCATTGTCACTTACTCGTGTCTGAAGGCAAGTAAATAAGTAAGTGCGTGTCTGGACACGAGGAAGGTATGGCTTTGATCAAAGGACAGTCAGTTTCCTTTCTCCATCTTTGTATTTACAAAATCCCAGGCAGAAAATTGCTTGCTTCTAAAACAGAGATGAACAACTCCTAAGGGTCATCTGCAAAGTATGCTCACTGCTTCCAGTGGCACTAGTGAAACAAAACCTCCAGAAAACCTTCCACGTACATGTCCTCATGACAGAGTAAAATGGTTCTTCTCAAACTGTTTCCTACATACTGTAAGATTAAAAGAAGTATAGCAGAATACAAATATCTACATAAGGCCTAATACTGAAATAACAGTTTTCACATCCCTGGCTTACATCTAGAAAATTTCCTTTTAGACAAATTCTCAGTCTCAGGGGTTGTCTAATTTCTTTTCTACCAAAGAGCTTCAGAATGGATGGACTTCTTCCTGGTAGGAGATTGGTAATGAAAAAGAACAAACTATTTCTCTTCTCTGGAAGCTTTTATTTCCAGACATTCTGGACACACTGATGAAGATACAGAGCTGCTCCCCTGTGCTTCGTAAAACTTGGCAAGCAGTTTTTCATGAATAAATGGGTATCTGTGACTACCAAGAGGATATTTTTAAATGCGCTGTCTTTTGAGAAGGAAAACATGTTTACCAGTTCCCTTACCTTCCATTTTTTTTTGTCTGGTTAATTCTTTTACATCAGTCAACAGCCTTGAAACAGGAGATTTTGTTAACCCAAGTATGAACAGTAGGAGGAATAGTCATTGCATTTACTTATTCTGTTCTTTCTTCTAGCTCAGCATCTTGCAATCTCTTTGTAGCTAGACTGCACATGAGAAAATTGGTGATATGGCAGTGCTCCGCTATCCCTGCTTAAACTGCTCTCTCTCCTCCTTCATTTCCATGACTTTGCAAGTCTGTCAGTAGGTTCGAGTTCATAAATGGCTCAGGTAGTTCCATCAATTGCAAGAGGTGCATTGTCCTTCCCAACATTTTGGTTTCACAACCAGGGACACCTGACATTTCTGCCCAAGCGCTCTTCTCTGAGACTCTGTCAAATTTTATGTGAAAAAACATCCTGCACCCAACAGTGACTGGAACCCTCCTTTTCATTGCCAGAGGATGATCACGGGCATTTAGGGTCTTACTGGGCTTCTGTACAATACAACTGCCTGTATATTGTGAATGCAAGGCCGGGCTGCATTACCATCAGTGTGTGTGGGAGACACGTCTTCTCTCAGAGCTGGACATCTTACACCTGTCAGGGAACGAGCCTTGGGCATGCTCTGTCTGACACTCAGTCCAGACAAAAAAGACCAAGCCTTGGCAGGTAAGAGGAATCTTTAGAGCAGGCAAATAAACCAGATGTTTCTATCAGGCTTTTGCTAGATGCTTGCTGAAGCAACAGCACATTTTTTTTAATCTCAAGTCAAATCAAAAACTGTGGAAGGGCATATCATCTCGAAGTAACTTATTTCACTGTAAGCTAAACAATTCCGATTCAGTTTAAATGAACCTGATATAAACCTGCAGTAAATCAAATCAATAATACCCAGCCCAGTAAGTTGTATTTAATTATATCATAGTTTCCCAGTGTAGTTCTCATCTCAGTTTCCTTTGCTTTTCAAACTGCCAGTGAGATTTTTGCAATGTAGCGTGTTTAGGGAAGAACTTCCACTAGGGAAAAGTCTATTTAAATATTTTTGTCATGTCTTTCCATCTGTTGGTCCAAGGGTACACACAGTTTTTACTAAATATGAAGCAAACAAACTACAGTGTCAGTCCAAGGTTATTTTGCAGCTAACCAATATCTGAGCAGTGTTCTGAGGCCCTTGGATGAAATAAGCTATTTAAGTATGAATTATTATGTTATAATTTTTATCGAGATGTTCCAAAACAATCTGGTTTATACAGAGAATAAAATGTGCCAGAATGGGGGGAAAAAAAGCATGAGGGCCAAGTGAGCAGAGAGTGATACTACCCTGCAATCTCCCAGTCTCCAACAACCTGTGCTTTAGGAATTTACTGCGGGGACAAATCCCATGGGCTGTCCTGTCATGAACTAAGCATGAATTTATCTCTCTGGTTTTTTTAACTCATTTACACTTCTGGGCTCTGAGGGCTCCTAAGGTGAGGAGTTTCACATCTGCACAGTGGAAGACAGACTTTTTGCGGGTGCTTCAAGCCCTCCTATCACTTTGCTGTCCTTTAGCGCCTGAACGTTTGCCTATTTGCTTTGCCTTGCTGCCTGTGGTTTACAGGTGCCTGTGACTGACTCTCTAGACTAAAGACTATTCTCTTCTCTTTCTGGCAGATGCCCCTCCATACGTCGCTCCGCTCTTCTTTAGTTCTGCCCCATGAGATGAGGAGACCAGAACTTCTGGCAATACCACAGCTGGCCTCGCACCATGACAAGCTCAGAAAGCAGATTAATTTCTGACCAAAACACCCATGTTGCACTTGCCCTTTGGCCAGTGCTGGCCACCTCCCTCCATCACAAACCTGCCCCCATCTTCTCTCCCTCTTTGTGATCAGCTTCTCTCTTATCTTGTGATAGTTTGTCACAAGACTTTTGATTAGGCCTGTTTTATAAACCACGTGCACTTGTCAGACCCTCATCAGTGCCACCTGGTACTTGGTCCTCCAGGGACTCCTGTGGACTTGTGAGGCGCCATGATCTCCCTCACACATTTAACAGAGCGCATCCTTCCGCATTAATTACCATGACATCTGGAGGAAAAATAAATGTTTTCATACGAAAAAAAATATATTCCTGAGAATCCATGACCACACAGCTAGCATCTGGGGAAATGTGCCCTGTGCCAGTCTAGCGTTTAAAAAGGAAAAACCACCAAACCCCCCAAAAACTCAAGCCAAAGAAACAAAAAAACCCCCACCAAACCAACAACTTAAAAAACCTCAACAAAACCAACCAAACAAAAAACCCCCAAAAACTAAAAAGTGAAACAAAACTTCCTCTTCCCCGTCCCTCCGGAGGAAAGCGGAGCGGGGCACCGCCGGCCGCGGCGGACCGGCTCTGGGGCCGCGGCTGTCCCGTGCGGGTTCGGGAGCGGGGGGTGGGGTGGGGGGCTACAGGTCCCTCCCCAGGCCCGGGGGGCTGGGGCTAGGCCGGCGCATTGGGACTCCGTGCACAGCCTGCGGATGCAAAATTACATCCCCACAGACAACCCGCGCGGGGGGCTCGGCGGAGAGCCCCGAGAGGCACCCCCGGACGGCGGGGCGATGACGGGGGCGGAGGAGCCCCCCGCCCCGCCGGCAGCGTGTGCGGACCCCGCCGGGCGGAGGGGAGGGCGACTAATTCCCCTTTTAAAAACAGATTTGTCCCTGCCTGACTCTTTTGTGCCGCCGAAGACGGATGGGGCCGCGGCGGCCGCCTCCCGGGTGACCGCGCTCTCAGCACCGCGGGCGCGGGGCGGCGCGGAGGGGCCGCGGTCCCGCTCGGCAAAGTCAGCGGCAAGGCTTGCGGTGAAAGCTTGTGAAACCAGCGCTGGGTTTATTTCTACGGGCCCGGGACGCAAACGCCGCCGGTTGTCGCAGGGGACATCTTTTTGCCGCCCTGGACGAAACGCAAATAAAAGCGATAGCCCGAATTTATCAAGCGGTCCCCGTGACCGAGCATTTCTCGTTGTGTGTTCGGTTTGTTTTTCCAGGACCTAAGCAATTTTTAATGTACTATATACTTCCCGCTTAATCCCCCTCGTTTATTATGTAATTACGGTTTCAAAGTGATTATGTAATTAAAATCATGTTTCACTGCAGCATACTTCAAAAGGAAGGCAACCTTCCCCAGCATTATTTGCCGGTGATGTCATAATTTCCCTGTGATATTTAAAATAAACACATTAGTCCAAGAATTCTAAACATGTCTGAAAGTATATAATGGAATTGATGGGCATAAAGCAACGGTGAAACCTATCACTAGTTTAATATATTTCTATGCTCCCATGCAGTGTAAATTATAGGATAATGGGGTGCAGGCGATGGTAAGCTCTGTTTATATAATCCATTTCTTCACACAAGTTCCCATTGCTTTTCCTTCCCTTTGCTGTATGTGGTGGTTCTCTGATCCTACTGACCTCAGCCATGTGTTTTCACTTTTTCTTCTGATCTCAATTCCATGACCAGCGGGGAATAAAATACAAATTGAATAGTAACCATTCACAGGCCACTCTTTTCAAACTGTTGTTAAGCCTTCTTTGTCTTGTCTAGCAATTGATAGATAAATGTGTCGCATTTTACCCGAGTCTTTCTTCTCTCCTTGTAAAGCTTTGTTGCCCCAAGTTCCTTAGTCCATCTTTCTCTCCTTCTTTTTCTTTTTTAAAGAAAATCATTCCATCGGGGCTTGTCATCGAAAGGGACCGTTCCCTTCCTCGGCAGTACAAGGGGTGATGGTTAAGCAGCGGAATTAGACAAAAATATCAGAAGGGAGGAATAAAGGAATTCCTCCAACATTTGGTCCGATCTATTCCCAGCACGACTCGAGGTTAATTTTAAATTTGACTTGTTTCTTCTGTACACGGTAAATAAAGTGCTCCCTGGGTTGCACGCAGCTTCTTTTTGAAAAGGAGAAAGTTAAGTACTCGAAAAGGGAAGAAAAAAACCCCTCCTCTTTTCCCTCTGCATGCCTCTTTCATTGCAAACCTGCTTTCTGCGCTGTCAGGCGGGGCCGACGCTGTTTATTCAGCTTTTCTTGAAAATGAAAAGCAACCAAGAGAAGTTTAAACAATCTCTTGTTATTTTTGGGCTTGTTTTTCCAGCGCTCTCCTCCCCGGCTGCTTCTTTGGGGATATAATGCGAAAGAAAATAATTTTGGAAACCCATTATTCCATAGAGAAAAACATGTCACCAATCCCATGCCCTTTATTTGATCAAAAAACAATTGTCGTGAAGGTTTCTTTCGTGATGCTCTAAACTGCAGAACAGCGATGGTTATAATTATTACCAAACTGCCAACGTGCTGAAGGCAGTTTGGGACAATTTAGCATAGATATTTTAAACAGCTTGTTTTAAATCTCTCTCTCTTTTTTTTTTTTTTTTTTTTTTTTTTTGAAAGGCTTACTCGGTCCTTATATCAACCCGGTTTTTAGCTATTAGTAACTAGTTTAAAAGCGATGTTTGGAAAGAGCGATCTTTTGTTGTGCCCCTCTTCGACTAACTCTTGCACATAAGCAAACATTTTGAAGAGCGCATCGGTCTCTGATCAAAATAATCCAGATTCTTGTGAGAAAGGTAAATATTTTGCAACCACATTACTGGATCTGAAATAACTAAACAAGTCAGACACCGAAATTAGCAACGTGGTGAAGCGCGGGCAGTGAGAGAGAGCTGCAGCACGGAAGAGAAGCGCTCCTCTTAACCTGCCAAAAGCAGGGTTTCTGCAGCAGAAACCGCTGCCATGAGGTTTCGAAGGAAATGCAGCTTAGCAGAAAAATAATTTTCGAAATTTTGCTGGGAACGACGAAGCCGCGTACCTGTAAAACGAGCCCCTGCGTATCACATGCTTCGTATTAAACTTTCATGCAGTTTTCCTTCGCTGTTTTTTTCCAGCTAAAGGGTTCTTATAAACTTTCCTTCGTTTATTTAAGCCTGGTTTTCATTGCTGCAGTTTTGCATGGTTTGCCTTTGTTTAGTTTATTAACCCACAGGGTTACTTTAACTAAATATTTGGGCTGAATACTTTGGGGTTGGATTTCAACGTTTTCTAACAAAATTACTGAGTTTTTTGAAGCCACACAGAGAACTCTGTGTTGACTTTATTAGTCAATTTAACAGGCTGTAAGGAAAATAAAAATAAGAAACATACTAGTGTATCCCCTCCAGTGAGGAATGGGGTTGAAACTGGTCTCTTATTTAGTATTTCAGATGCCATCGAGGCAGCGTTAACTTTACTAACGTTTTAATAGAAATGGCAAATGTACGGCGCCTCTGCTTTGCTGAAGCCTGCCACGTCCTCGTCCGGTGCCCGATGACGACCGCGGAGCTGTTTTTAAGCACCCCAAGGGAAAAAAAAAAAAAAAAAAAAAAAAAAAAAAGGGAGCAGGGGGAACCTCCAAAATAAAAAAAAAAAAAGCCCCTCTCCCTGTGCTTGCTGCCCCACGGCTCTGGCGGAGGGTGAGGTCTGCACGGGAGGAGGCAGCTCGCCCGGCCCCGGGGGGAACCCGCGGGGGGCACCGCGCCACTCCGCGCCCGCGGGGGATCGGCGCGGCCCCGCTGCAGCACCGCACGGGGTCCGGAGGCTGGGGACCTGGGCTGAGCCCGGCCGCTAGGAAGGGTAACCCTCCCCATCCCAATCCCGGCAGACTCTCCTGCAGCCTCCTGTTGGGGTTGGCATGGGGGTTTTTGGTGAGTTTTGTTTTGTTTTTGTTTTTTTTTAATGTAAGCTCCCTGCTGCCTGGTTGGGACAGAAAGTAAGACATTAGCCCAGGAGATATGAGCACTTGGAGCAAAAGAGAGCTGCAGGCAGTGATGGGTATCGGGAAGCAGAAGCTTGGCTTCAGAAGGAACCCAAAATTGCCCCAGCATGGTGCCACTTGCCTGGGTTGTAGGACTCCCTGAGCAAAAGCAGGGTGGCAGCAAACTGGCCAACTGCTTAGTGCAATGCACTGTCAGAAAGAAACCAGGGGAATCCTCCAAAGTGCTGCTGTGGATACCAGTCACCAGTGCCTACAGGAACCCTCCCATGGCCATGGGTCCTCATTAGGGCTCACATCTCTCTCAGCAAGTAATTGTCCCAGTAGTGCACTGGGCACATCATAGGGTGCTCTATAGATGAGTCCATTGTGGAGTGCTTGGGCTGGAGATGACTCAGTGCTTGAATGGTGTATTTTTACTATTTAAAGGCAAATAAGGTCCCCGGGCCTCCCCTGTGCAAGGAACGATAAGTCCTTTGCTGTTGACAGCTCCCATTTCCGGGGGTGATCTGCAGATGTGGATCATCTCAAACCCCAAGAAAGAGAGAGGAAGGGTAGCAGGGTGTGGACATGCTATGACGGCAATGAGACACGAAGACCAGGCTGTTGATATCTGGTGCTTTAGAGAAACAGGAGCCAACAGATGGATGTAAAGAGGGAAGAGGAGAGGGTCAAACTGAGAAGCATCTTTGCTGGGCCCCTCTGAAGGAACAGATAGGGACAAAAGCTGTATTTGTCACCACCACAGAAAAAGACATTGCAGCTTTCAAAATGTGAAACACCACAAACCAAAAAGAGTGTGGGTGAATGAGAAAAACCTCTTTGTAAAACCTGGATAGACATAACCAGGGAGTGAAAACTTACAGAAAAGCCCAGTCAGAGCTACAGTCATGTTACAGGCCTGGGAGAGGTCCAGTGGGTCCGTGGACAGATGTCAGAGACACACTCCAAAATTTTAGAAAAAGCACCAAGGTGTGGTGTTAATTCCCACTAACTACTCCAATAACTTTCCAAATCTCAGGCCTAGATATTACAGGGGTGTGAATCCCGAGACAGATGTATATGTGCATCTAGTAGGGAGATGTGCCTTCACTTGCTTTAGGCAATTCTCAACAAGACATTAGAACGAAAATGCAGCACTCTTGCAATCCCTCTCAATCATAAATCAGTCTATCAGCGACGACCAACAATAACCCAGCAGCAAAAGTATGTCATGTCTGTCAACGGGATTAATTCAGTGCGAGAATGAAGTAGCCATTTGTGATAGAGCAGCTCACTGCCAATACACAACAGTGAGACAGTCCATTTCTATCCTGATAATAAAATGTAAATATATAACTCCCTAAAGCATGCCCCATCCCATCCCATTAACATGACATTGATGTGCTTCTTTCTGATACCAGTTTGAGAGGGTAAAAGGGAGTAAGTCCTACCTTCAAATATTATTACATATTTTTGTTTTACTTACTTGCCATTGCATCTTGCAAAATATTTTGTGGTCTCTTGAACATAAAAGGGCAGAGTAGAAAGTCTATGTTAGAGTCAGGCTTAGTTTTCAGAAGAAATAAAAGTTTGGAGCTTTGATAATAGTGAAGAAATAAGAAAACTCTACAATAAAGGGCTAATAAATGTTTACTTTGTTAAGTATTGCTATTACTTCTCCCTCTTATAAGTGATCTTGCAGTACTATTATGCAAAAAAAATTAGGATTACTGTATTAAAACCAGATTTTCTAGAGTTCATTCAGAATTTCCAGCAGCAGTCTTTTATTTCATTAAGTAATAAGAAGACACAAACTGTTACTTTGTTGTGAGAAGTTCCATGTTTTCCTTCACACAAAAAAGCGAAATCTGAATAGCATAAATGATTGATCATACCTCAGTCTGAGGTCTGGTGAACTGTGGCAGCAATAACAAGTGAGAAGAGCAAATGAGCTAGAGAAACATTGACATACTGTGGAAAAGGGAAAGAATCAGAAGAGGAAGAGGTTAGAAGATGAAACAGAAAAAAAGACACAACAAGAAAGACACCAAAGACAAAAGTTTTTTGCAGTAGCTGTGCATCTTGATAAACTTTTCCATCACTATTTTGTTCCCTGTTGGACATGGAGTTAAGAAAACCATTACTAACTCTCCACCTCAGATTTGATGCCATCAAAATCCTTAGATTTTTTATCTCCTTGATAAGGATATGGAACTGCAAAACTCTCAATCCCAGCTCTCCGACCCAGCTCCCTGCTTTGCAGAGTCCCAAAACATGTACTTCAGCTCTGACTTCGTTCCATGTGTTAACTCCAGTTGCAGCCAACATTAATGAACAGAGGAAGAAAGACTGAACCCATTACTAGCTGACTGATCTCCCTGCTAGCCATGTTTGAAACCACCCTTAGCTGCTATAGAACAAGAATGAAACAAAAAAAGAGCATAGCAATTATTATATGTAGGACTGAAGATATGTCTTAATGATATTGTACATTTATTTATTCATTTTGATTTCAAGGATGGCTATTCACATCCCTTGGCACTGTAATCAGTATTTAAAAGAAACATCTTAACAAGAAGAACCACCCCACAGCAGAGCAAAACCCACACACAATAATAATAAATTACATAATCATCCAGTAATTTGAAGCAGCAATATATAGCCCACAAAATAAAAATCGTTCCCACACCCACAGGCTTATTTCTGTATGGGTTAGATGTGTGTGTGGAGGGGCAATAGATAGGCTCTATGTATATCTGACATAAGAATACTTATTCTCAGACACAGAATAGAGTAAGATATCAGACTTTACTGCCGTTACTCTTTTGCTATAGAAAATCCTGGTTTTGGACATGAGAATTGAGGCCTAGACTAATTAAACTTATGGAGCTGTGCAGAGTTTCATCAGTGCACTTTTTTCCCTAGTGAATATTTTAGAGTGTTGAATATCTGCAATATTAATGCTTAAGTATTTGTTGTGGATCTTTTTGGTCTGAAAACAGTGAGAAATACAGAATATATGGTAGCAATGGTGGTGTGATACAGTATAAAAAGTAGATAGGGTTGACTGTCAGATGATCTGTGTACGTGACTCACATGATGGCTATTTCAGAACAAGGCAGTTGTTTCATATGTGTGCCACATCATCATTACTACTTACTATACTTTATGTGCTAGTGGCCTTGATCTTGTTTAGATGTTTCCATTGTTGTGGGCACTTGAGGATGTGGAGTTAGAGACAATCTCTGCAATTAAAACAGAGAAGCCAGATGGTGAATAAGAGGACACCAGGGCACAGAGAGGTAAGCAGACCTCCCCAAAAGCAGGCAGCACGTCAGTGCTGCCTTCCACCATGGGTATTTCTTTATTTGTCCTCACAGTAAATCCCTAGTTTTTCGCGTGTGAAATAGTAATAAACTGTTCAAGTGGTGCAACACAAGAGGAAGCAATGCACGATTTCTACTTAATGCTGGTTTAATGGATGACGGAGCAGAGGTAGTTCACTAGACAACTGCAAATTCTGTCTACTGTGAGGGTATGCCAGTGCCTTCAACACTATATTTCACATATATGACACCAGTGTAACCATCTTTATGCAAAATATATATGTATATTGATATTGTCATTTCTTGTATAGCATTTTGTCAGATGGAGGGTTTATCTATTTGTGCAAACACATGTACATTCATAAATACACAGTGTATTGCCATCTACAAGGAAAGTGTGTACTGCTGTAGTTCCCCCAAACTTCTTTGGGTTGTAACACTCAGATGTTTTGGGGAAGTGGAATTAAAGGATACACAGTTGTTTCTGGGTATGTTCCATTAACTGGGTAGGAAATGAGTGGCTTACGAGAAAGACAATGACGTCACCATGTTTGGAGGCATTAGTGTTATCTGTGACAGAATATTTTATTTTCCTATGTTGTGGACATATTGTATAAGGACTTACTGTATAAGAAATACTCTGGACATATTTTTTATTTCCTTTTTTTTGGTGCGTGATAGGGGTATATTCACTGTCTTATACATAATCAGAGAGAGCTCTGTGCTCCTGTAATACAGCATTGGTACTCTGATCACTTTAAAAAAAAAAAACAACAAACCACTGAACTTTCAGAAAAACACTGTCAGTACAGATGCGGATCTAGGTGGTCCAGAAGTCTGGCAAAATAATTTCAGCTACTGGTTACAGGTTTTTATCTGCTTCATACGAGCAATTGGTGCTGATGTAAACCAGTATTTTGTGGTATATCTCACTAGCATTTTCCTATTGGTATTACTAGAGTTCTACGTAAGTCCTCCTTTATAAAAAATGTCTCCACTTAGAAGAAAAAAAATATGATCTTCAAAATAACTTTCCTGCATGTCAGTGCTGTGTTGTGAATAAGAGGCCTAGTTTTGCTCTCTTATACCTATGTGAAATGCAGTCACTTCCTAGTATAAAAACATAATTGAGAGTATAGTGCAGTTCAAAAACTTGTGAGCATATACAAAATATTCCTCCTAATCTGTCAAATCTGAAACATAAGGAAAGACACAATGAAAGTTGTCTTTATCTGTGTCAGCTCATGCCCATTTGGGAGGTGCTATCCATCCTCCCCTGTTTTCTAAGTTAACTTTATGAACACAGGCGAAATTAGGTACCACTGCATTTTCTGAGCCCAGATACTAACAAAAGGCAACATTATCCTTGCCTTCTTTCAGGATCTGGTGCTGAAAACCATCATCATTCTGACTGACAGAACAATTAGCGTTGTCAGCAGAGAAAATAGTCAGTGAACCAACTGAAGGCCAATGTGTTTATTTTCCCACTCAGAGATGTAGTCTTCCCAGGTGGAGACTCTGAAAACATTCCTGTTAAAGCTGACCTGGGTTTTGCTTTGGTGAGGGAATGGTCTACTCTGAGCAGGAAATTAATCCAAATGTTTAAGAGAAAGCAATACAAGCTGCACTGAGCGCATGGGAATACACAGCTATACCACTGTCTCCACACAGAGACAATTCTCTCTTTTTGAGACCATTCACTTTTTCTGGTTGTTGGTTTTCCAAGCGAAACACATGTGAATGATGAAACAGGGGGGTGGCTTACGGTTAAAAAAGCTACATAAGGCAGCAAGCAGTAATAGCCTATTGGAGAAGACTAACAAATGGCATCACACAACCCTTTAATTAAGTTACAAAATGAACTCAGAGTTATTACACTATCTAAACATCCTCTCTCACTTTTCTTCAATTTCCAAATTGTGCTTTGGATAAACTACACACTACAAGTAACAGCACTGAATCTCCTTTCTGTTTACAAAATGTACCTTTTCTATCAAAAAATAACATACAAATCTTCTGAAAATCAGTTCAGCTAACAAAGCCAGTTCTCTTTCTACCATTGAATAGGCTATTTCTGAAGCTATTTCTATTAGATTGCATCACCAGATGTGATCAAACAAGGGCAGCACAGGGTACTGCAAAGAGAAATCTCAACCTTCTTTTTTATGCCTGTCATTGGGATACCACAGTAAAAGTGAATGCTCTCTGGTGTAGTGGCTTCTGTTGTCATCTGTATCAGTAAAGATGAAGTCATTTTCCTTAGGGAAATCTATAAGGAGGCATTTGCTAGAAGGAGCTAGGAAGGCATCCATGTATGAAAATGTAACCTGTTAAACCTGCAAAACAGTGTCATTTTGCAATAGCTTACATTTATCATTTGTCAAGATAGGCCCATACAGCAATGGGGAAGGGGGATCTACAGAAAAGACAAGGATACAGAGTCTGTATTTGGTGGAAATCCTGGATACATAGCAGAGGTCACAGGTAGCCAGCCAGCCTCTGTGGGTGCATGAAGATATACACTATCTTGAGGCGGGGGCGGGGGGGAAGCAGAATTTTATCCCTGCCACAGTAAAGCAAAAGTGTTTGGGAGGAGATGAAAGAGCAGATGAAGATGTCACCGGAAGCCACTGGTGACCCTGTGGTCCAAAACCCACCCCCTTCTTTATCAGCTCAGGTGGAAAAACCTGCTCTGAGGGGATCTCCCAGTCTGAAAGGACTTTCAGAAATGTGTTGTTAGGGGTGGACTTGAAACAAGAAAATTCTTTTCCTTCTTTCTTGTGACAGATGTCTCAGATATTTTGTGTGACCACTGTGTTTTGAGACCCTAAAATACTGATAAAAAATATGTTATATGTGGGGTGATGCTCATGTTTTAGGACTGATGTGGGACAACTAGAGTAGATTAGGGAGAACGCTGATAAGGAAAGCAAAATAAACAGTGTTGATTGTCTTTTGGTTGCTCGAAAGTAGGACAGCAGTCCCTCACTGTTATACCCAGGGCTGTTCCCTATCAGATTCCTGCATGCCGGCTGCCCTTGGCACTGCGCTGCTGGGAGTCAAGGCCAAGGAAGGCAGGATGTTCGGGAAGGGGAAGGCACCCAGTATGGGATGCTGAGCGCTTGTGTAGCTTTTTCACTTTTCTGGGAGAGCAAAACCAGAAAGGGCGCGTTGGCAAACTGTGAGGAAATCCTCAGTGTTTGTGGTGTTACCCCATTGTGTGTTTTGCTTTGCAAGCAATAAAACATCTCTTGATTTCAAATGTTGCCTTCCACAGCTTGCCCACACCCTCAGCCCATAGCCTCAGCAGCGCTGGCCACTCTCCCCTGTAGCTTATACCCTCAGGCCTTCACGCTCCTACAGATGCTAATGAAAACTAGTCAGCTGAATGAAGGAAAAATGCCAAAAATGAAAAAGTGAAAAAAACCCACCCAAAACAAAACCCCTCTTGTTTACCAAGAATCCATATCCATATTAAGAAATGTGCACAAACATGCAGAGGTTTAAAATGAAGGAGCCTGGGGTTAGAGGCTGAGATCACTGTGAATCCCAGCAGGACCTCTATGCCATGCCATAAAGCAGTTTGTGCACTCCACTACTGGCATGTCAGAGGACATTTGCAAGGGTCTAAGGGATGTACAGAGAGTATTTTTGTAAGATGAGAGAAAAGAGCATGTGAATTTGTTTTAAAAAATTGTTACTGTGACTAGATGCCTAAATTTCAATGATGTAGGCATTCAGAAATGACTACAGGTACAGTTCATTACTGCTTCTCCTCTCCCCCTAGATGCAAGACTTCATCAGCATCATGGACATTTGTTGAGCTTCCTTGCTCTCTGCAGCCTATGACTTTGAACATTTACTGTCTCTCCCCTGTTGTTGCTGTCCCTCCTTCCCACCCTTCTGTATTTGCCAGCAGATGTTCACCCTCCTCCGCGCTCCAGAGTGTGGCTACATCCTTGGGTGGTCCAGCTTCCCCCAGGGAAACCAAAACTCCTTGAACAAGAAAATGGGAGCTGCAGGAAGGCAGATAAAGACTCTTTCCTTCCTCTTACTTAAAGTACAGCAGCACCAGCATATTTTCCCTGCTTTAAACAATCTGGGGCTGGTGGTGTAGTCTGTGTTCTCCAGCAACTGAGCTTTTCTCCCTGATGCTGGTCTGGGTACCCATGCCTGAAAAGTACAGACCAGCAATACGTCAGCAGCAGTGAGTAAAGCATCCGGAAAAAGGTTTGTGTGCTGGTGATGGCATGTCATGTCTGCCTGTTTCTGGGGACAGGAGGCATTTAAATGAGGGGAGAGGGGCATTAAGTGCAGGTCTATGGGACAAGAACCCACAATGAGGGAGATGATGGAGCTGGGGGATGGATGGTCCATCGCACTGGGTGACATGACAGTGAGTCAAGCCACTCTGGACCAATGAAAATGTCATCTTCATCCAAGACCAGGGAAACCTAATGAGGTACACTTACACAAATCCAGGACAGGAGCAATGATCTGTGCAGGGTCAGTGGAGAACCTGCGATGCTAGGAAACAAATTTGCTGTCCTGGGAACAGGGGGATGCTGCCCCACTCTTCTGAGCTAAAATTCAGTTTGGTAACCCTTGATGTGTTAGCTGAAGCTTAACACACGACTAGTGATTACACACAGGGCAGGGACACAAGCCCTGGCTGTACTGATGGCATTCCCCCTGGGAAATGAAACATCTGTGTCAGTGGCTGTGCCTGCATTTGTTTTCTCAGGACTGCTGCTACATGGCCTAAGAGTGGCAAGCTCAGGGAGCCAGGCATGAGGAACTTCATGCCCGGGGTAAGGCAGTGGTAGATCTGGGGCATCTCTCCACCTCAGTTCCATGCTGGGTTGTGGAGTGTGGCAAAGTGCCTGGGAACTGGTGCCATGTCCAGAATGAAACAAACAAAACCTAAACTGGAGGCAGCAAGTGTCCTGAGAGACACCTGGGGTAGGGACTGGGTCAAGATTGCAGGATCTCTTCTCCTGCACCTTCCAGTGGCCTTCATCGCTAGAGTGCCTTGAGCCCTCCTCTTCTTGCTTAAAAGTATCCAATAATTTTCAAATCTCCAGTACTTGGAAAGCCAAAATCCCCAAGAGGATCCAAGTTGTATGGTTAGCATTCATGTCCTGTCTGAAATAAATGCAGTCAAGCTCCCAGCAGGAGGTTTCTGTCACTCTGGTGCCTTGGGACTGTCTCTTGTCTGCTGCAGCTCCACTTCTGATGCTCAGTTTTAGTCTGCTGCCATTCCTGGCCTCTGTCATGTCTGGGGTGAGGCATCTGCAGGAGGATGACATTGAGGATGGCCACTGCCTGCGGCCCCAGGGACAGCTGCTAGCATGGGGTGGTAGCCCAAGGAGGCTCCTGTGCCTCTGCTGGGTATCGCAGCAGCAGTGCCTGGGACCACAATGGCCAAGGGTATGGTCTCTTCTGCGGCTCATTTGTGTGTGGTGTGAGACTGGTCCCCAGGGTGTTATTCTGATGCTGTCTTTTGTGGCTGGATGTTGATGTGACTGGAGGTTATGTGAAGAGCTTTGCAGTAGGTAAAGAGAAGTCCAAGTCTGGTGACCATTTAAGTAAAGGAAAAAGTACATGAGCTTAAGCCACTTGATAGCAGGCAGCAGAGGCTTCTGGGAGACATCTGGGAACCATGATTTCCAAGTACTATATATAGCAGGCTGGGAGTGAAAGCATCTGATGTAGAGGCCCACAGACCACTGGGGAAAGGTGGAGGAGTGGTGAGGACACAGGAAACCCAGCAATTCTACCAAAATATTTCCCATTCAAAACATTTTGAACAACACTGATGGGCAAAATTCACTGAAGCAGGTGGGAGCAAGACCTTCACAAGACCTCTGAGTCCTGTCAAACTGTGTTAAAACTGCCATCCTCTTCATGCTCTCCCACAGCTAAGATTGTCTTTCTCACATTAGTGCAGCACAATCCTGCTCTCTCCCTCTCTGTCTCCACACCAGCTGTGGCTGCCATCCAGCTGTGCCTCGCAGTGCAGTCCCAGGCAGGGGGAGTCTGCAGCGCTGTGCCACTGCCGTGGTAAGCCGTTGAGCCAGGCACTGCCCTCCACACTGCTCAGCTAAGCAGAGCATCCGCCAGCTGCAGAGCATGCCAGGACCTCTTCTCCACAATTTATCGTGGTGTGTGAGATAGCGCTCTGGGCTGCAACATCATCTCACGCTCTTGGAGGGAGGGTAACATTGGAGAGGACCTGGGCTGTAGTGTTTCTCAGTAACTGGCTCTGCAGAGGTAAAGTGAAGTGCATGGTCGCTAAAGGGGAGATAAATCCTCTGTGGCAGGCTTTTGTAGATCAGCACACAAAACACCCGCTCTGTGCTTGTCTGAGATGTGGATATGTTATAAGCATAACCCAGGGTTGTGCTTCCGTGCTCGTGGAATTTGTTGTGGCATCCAGCTCTCGTGCAAGAAATGTGCTCCAGAATCTAGAGTTTCCTTTCTATGTATAATACACATTTTTAGCTATAATGGGTATGAAAACAAATTATTAAAAGCACGAACCAAGTGTAAATCTTTGTCATGCTGAGTTTGCAGGCAGCCTGGGAAAGAGCTCTGAAGTGACTGAACTATTTCATTCATCTCAACAGGTTATTAACTTTGAAGCTTTCAGTCTAAAAGCATAAAAGCCAGTGCTATCAATGGCTTACTCCCTGCTCACATTAGCAGGAGGCTGTAGCAAACATAGCCTGAAATCATCCTTTTCATTGCTCAGAGAGCAATCATGGTGTTAGTTAGGCCTGTCTCCATATATGAGCTTTTGCCTTAATTTGTGGGCCATCCAATCAGTTAATGCACTGTTTTCCATTCCCGCATCCGCTGAGCACGGGCAGATGATTTCTGAGACCAGACCACCAGCGGAGAGCCTACTTTCCTCCAATAAGTTGTGTTGCCTCTGTTAGGCGGGCTGGGTGGTTAGATGTACAGAAACTCTGGCAGCCAGCCGCTGAGGGGTGGCAAGAAGCTAAGGTAGCCCTCTTCATCTTTATGCTGGGACAGAGGGGTGCTTATACCTTCAGGACCAGTGAACGTGCAAATGGAGATGCTTTTCCTCACTGCCTCCTGGTTGCTGCCTAGGTGCGTACGTAACCAACCTGAGCACAGCAGCAGGAGGAGAGCAGGTGTGCCAGGACAGGGACTTGGCTCCAACCTGTAATGCAGAGGTTCCTCTAGAAATATTGCACTGACTTTCTCCCCAGTAGCTGCTGTATCTCCTCTGACAATATTTTTGATCCGGCAGTGCAGTTCCTGTATTCAGACCTCCTGCACTTTGATCTTCAGATGGAGACTGGTAGAGGAATTGAATGTTAGCTTATTGGCAGGAATGCTGCTGTTTATGTTCCTAATATATTTCACCCCTCCTCACTTTCCCTGGTTTAAGCTGTGAAGCTGCCATGGCATTTCTGATCTGTCTCCTCACAGTGCCACAAACTCCTGGGTCTGTGTGGTGACACTTTAATGCCTCTTTTGGCAAGAGGGAGAGAGGGGTCAGCGAAGGATAGCAGAGCAGGGGGTACGGAGTGAGGCTGCACTCTGGAGGGGTGCTAAGAGGAAAATGGAGACCATTAAAGAACAAGCTAGTGCATCCTGAGAGTAGTCCACAGGGTACGGGAGAGTGGCAGAGGGAAAGCAGACCCAGAAGGGCGCACGTAGCTTGAGTTTGATTAATACTTTATTTTTCATCCCAACCACAGGTATAATTAAAAGCACACTTTAGTCCTGGCTTCCTCTTGCTCATTTTCTTTTCCTAGACCTGTTGCAAAACTTACACATGCAAAGTATTTGAAATAACAAGGCAAGAGAGCATCAAAGAGGCTCATGCATACAAGGGGCTGCACAGGCTTTCAGCCGAGCTGTTCCCTGCCGCCGGGAAGCCCTGTGTTAAGGATTGGCCTGTACTGTGTGTGAGGCCCTGAGCAAAAAGCAGCTTTTGCAGACAGCTGGGGACTGGAATCAAGCTGTGATCGGCCTCCCCCTGTGCTTGCGCTGCTGGAGACAGGAACAGCCTGCAAGCAGTGGGGTTTTCACAGGATGCTAGACCCTGAGGAGCTGCTGTGTTTTAGGGACTCTCTGTCTGTCCTTTATGTTGCGGGATTAGACCGTGGTGGATAATCATCACACACACAAAAAAATAGTCATGCCGTGATTTATCAAACACACATGCAAGAACAAGCATGAAGCACTCCAGGCTCAGCAGGGTAGTGGATGCTGTTGGAAATATAGGTGCTTGGGTAAGGAAGCACATGAGCACAAAGGAGTGATACCAACTGCTGTATAATTCCAGTGCAAGATTCACATGCAGGCAGGGTCTAAGGCAGCAGAGCTGCTCAGAGGTCGAGGCAATGATTTGCTTCCCTTGTTTCTGAATCCACAGAGGCTACATGCATCATTCAAGTGATGGTGATAAATACCACTGGAAAGCCATGGAGGTTCTTTCCGCACAAGAAGCTGTTAGTGATAACGGCACAAGTAAAACTGACAATGGCAACCTCAGAGTTCCCGCAGGGCTCCTTCCACCAGTGCTCCCAACCAGTGGCAAAGATGCTGACTAAAATTCATGGAAAGGAGCAGGTGAGGAAATAATGTACACTGTTGTCAAAATCTGAATAAATTGCAATTTTCTTTTTTTCTTCTGCATCTAGCAATGACATGATTTGTCACCAGAGGAGCGTAGTGGTTTTTTCCTCTTTCAAACAAGCGTGGAGCCATTCCCAGCAACTGGTATGAGCTGACCTTAGGACTAGTCAAATAATTTGCTTATCAGAGACATCCACTTTTCTGCTTATTGAGCACATCCCTGTTACAGATGGCATTAAGGCAGGCTTTCTCTGGATCCTAGCATCCAGGAACTTGAAAGCAAACAGGTATTTGTTGGTTTGTTACAGAAAAAGACTGTACCAGAATCTATCATCTTGGGACTTCCTTTCATTTTTTCTGTGTTTTACTCTAAGGAATGTTCCTGATGAGAGTGAAACTCAGATCTTCGTGATGTCAGGAACTGCTCTACCTGGGGCTGCATTGTAAAGCAGAGGCATCAGCAGTGTTTTACCCATTTGGCTATTAACAGACACTGTGTGGTCTGGTCCTGTGCTGAGCAGCAGGTCAGGGAGTGTCTCATGGGCAGCACAGGTTAGGACAAGGCTGTTGAACAGAAAGCAGAATCCACTCAAAAGAAACAAATCTTGTGTAAAAGCCAATGTGTTCTCGCTTCCTTGCCCACTCCCCCTCCCTTCAGCTTTCATGTCATTGGCTCAGTTAATTAAAATTGCAGTAATAGGGAGACTGGATGGTTTAGCAGATTGGTAATGGGATATACAGCCTTTCACCTCTAGGTCAATGGTTCGATTGCAGCCCAAGGTGGTAGTGACCAAAAGTTATTAGCATCGAATGGCTGCTCGGTGACCTCTGTGAGATGCGTGGGTGATTTCAGTGCTGTCCCTCGCAGACAGGTGTCCACACCACGAGAACCACTTGCATGACTGGCACTAACTGGCACCCTTGTCGGCAGTCCCAGCAGCGGCCCGGGATGGCCTGGGCACACAAGTGGCAGCAGCCCTCTTCCTGGTGGTCCTCTCCCCTGGGCTGCCGTGGAGCTGCTCGCCTTTCTCATGCCTTGCTCTCTGGCTAGAGACAGTACCGCTACCCGGGTTGCCTGGGGGTTACCTCTGCCCAGCAGCACAGTGAGTGTGAGCTGAACCAATGTGATGTTTGAAGCAAGCAGATTTTGGGGAATGGTTGGCACGTGATACTCAGTTTTTGCTAAGGACAAGCAATTTGGGGCAGTACACTTTCTTACACAACAGCAAAGGCAGCTGTGTTAGTGCGAGGCAGAAGATACTGTGAAAGGCAGGTAAAAACAAGCCAGTTGCAAGCCAGCAGGACCTGCCAGAATCCAAACCAGCCAGCATGATGCATTATTTGCTTTGAGGAGGGCTTGGGCACAAGACTCTGCAAAGGCAGGAGAAAAGGTTGGCCTGTGCAGCCAGTACTGAAGAAGAGCAGGCATGAAGATTTACAAGCTATTGCCATTCAAAGCTCCATGGCCCCTGGGGAGGAATGGAGAGCAGAGCCAGGGGTAGTCACCCATGCCAAATTCAGCTCTCTCAGTTTTCTGACCAAATTGCTGTTATCTAATTAATGCCTCATTTAAAATATTGGTATGGCCAAGTCTTTAGTGGGTGTGAGTCAGCAGAGCTGCTTCAGGCCAGTTTACACCAGCTGGCAATTTTCCTTGAAATATTGGTGATTCTTGCAGTACTCAGGAAAAATGCCATCCATGTTTGTATTTGTCATAGTTGTGGCATGACAGTCGAGAGAGGGAGGAGAAGAGCAGTGTTTTCTCCAGCTCTCCTCAGCACAGTACTCGAGTTCCTCACTCTCTGTCTGGCACATTTTGATCCCCACAACTCACTTGCAAAAGACTCCCTTAACAGACGCGACATACAAGATCACACAGGAAATATGGGGTGGGATGCATCTTCGGAATCCCTTCTTGCCCCTCTGTTTTCCAGGAAAGGCCTTTTCCAGTAACATCAGGAATCCCAGTGAAACAGTTGTTTCAATATGGCAACCACAAAACTTTAGTAGTTTAGTAGTAATTTAGTTGTAGGAGTGCCAGCAGAATCATTTTTGGTCCTAGACACGTGCCCAGAGGCAACCTTATGCAGCAGCATCTGCCAAGCACTTTACTGAGAAGGCAATACTTTTGGCTTTCTGTGCCCAGGAGAATCTGCCAAAGTCCTGCCAAGGCAACAAATTTGCTTAGGAATTTGGCTCCCGCTCTCCCAGCACACATGTTGTTACTTGCAAGCAAGTGGAAATGTTTCCTTTTAATGTTCTCGCTCGGCTCCTGGAGGTCAATGCAGAGTCTAAGTCTGCCTCCTTTCTTCCCCACAGTTTTAGGCCTCAGCTCAGCTCTTTGATTCTACAAATAATGCCATCTGCTGTCATGTTTTATAGTTCTTCCACTGGTCTGCTTTCCCCTCAAAAGATGAGCCAACACTGCGGGTTGTCTGACAGACACTGTGTCCTCCCACTGCCTCACCGGTGAGTCTGTGTCCCAAAGCAATCCCACTTCTGCTAGCCAGACGACTGGTGGCCTGGTGGCCACCAGCGTGGTTGCTCTGTTTGACCGCAGTGAGAACTGGCATGTTCCCACAAGCTCTTGTTTCAGCTGGCGATTGTCCTTGGTTTGTGTTTCTGTAGGGCTGGGACTTGTTCCTCGCCAGGTACATGCAGTCTGACCTTGAACCTTTAAGTACAGTGCCTCCTATGCTTCTTTCCATTGCAGAAGTTCAGTTGTTAACTTCACTTGCATCCCCGACTTCCATTCCTAAGTATTTTGTTAACCATCTTCATTTTGCATTTGTAGCTTCCTCCTTTTTTTTGTACTTTTACGAACAACTCTCCTCCATCATTTGAGACCTTGAACTCTGACTGTAACCCATGCCTTTCCTTTGCTGACATATTTCATGGAGGGTTTGCAAATCAATGGACATTTTCCATTCTTATGCCAGCTGCCACATCAGTGGTATTGTTCCTTATTTGGCATTAGCTTTCTTTTCCCTTTTCATTGTCTGCAAAATGTTTTCTTCTATGTTTAGCTGTGGGGTTGATGGTGCTAAATTGCATTTCAGATTTTTCTGCTCCTTGGCATGAAATCATTGCTTTTTTGAATCTTGGGTCAACATCTCTGGAAGACCTCTCTATTGCTGAACTCCAAAACTATTTACTCTTTCATGAAGGACCGCCTCATATTCCAGATTCACAAGACGAACTTTTTGATTTAAGGCCAAGGAAACACTGATTCCATTTCTTCTCCTTCTTGAGACCTTGCCTGAAAAACATATTCCACAGGCAACAGCCCCAATAGCTTCTTCACAGGTCTTTTCCCCTTGGTCTAGCTGGCTTTCAGTGTGGTCCCAGAGCTCTTAAAAAGTGTTCTTAGCTCTGGGATCTCAGACTTGGCTTGTAGTCATTACAGGGCTGAAGAATCTTAAAACACTTGAAATACACAGGCTTAAATACACACACACAATGGTGAAAGAGGAAAATATAATGTCTATTTAAAGAAGTCCCAAATTTGAAATATTATAGGCCTATATATAAAAGTCCAGAGCTTCAGCTTTCCGCCAGGACTGCCTGGAGGTACACAGAAGACTCTGCATGCAATTTCCTTCATAGCCAGCATATTAGTGCTGTAGTTACCACGCAGCCAAAATTATCAAGTTGAGATCCCTTTTTTTTTCTTCGGAGATCTGTAATGTATTACTGAGCCTCACTTTTACTATTAGTGCTTCAGCCTACTTATGATGGACATTGCTGTGTCCTCCCTAGAATTCTGGCAAATAGAGATGCAGCTCAGATGTAATTAGCCACTCTTCCTTCATTTTGTTTAAATATATCTTTCTGCTTACTTTGTCTAGCCTCCAGGTTCTATTACAAGTTCTTCAGTCCAGCACTCTTCTGGCACTGTACAACACTGAGCACAACGTGGTGTTGATTGATGAGCACATCAGTAACAGAGAATACTGGCAAACTTCTGCTGCCTGTGTCAGAGCTCCACGAGTCTCTTACATTATGTCAAATAAAGATTTGTGTTCCCTTGAATCCAATGTTTTTGCATCCGTACTTAACGCTTCTCAAAGCTGGATTCCCTACTGCAAGTTGTGGAAGGTATCTGTTTAACACAGCCAGGCCAATGGCATTTCACCCTTTCTTCTAACCACTCCTGGGGAGGTTAAGGGAGGGACCCTGTCCTCAATTTTCACAAATTTTAATTACCTTATTGGAGTTTTTCCTATTATATGCAAGTGTTTAATGGGAAGCCAGTCAATGTAACTATGCAAAAAAAAAAAAAAAAAAAAAAAAAAAAAAGAAATAAAGAAAAAGAAAATAAATAAAATGCTTTGTTTCATGATAGTTAAGAACATCTTCCCGTTAAACTATAATCTAGGTATTTCCACCTGTCCAGTCTTTTTTAGGGACTACAGACATTTTTAACAAGATAGGCTTCTTCAAAAATAGGAAAATTGAAGTATTTTGTATTTTTGTAATCTGCACGAGAACTGAAAAAAACCCCTCCACCTAATGCAAACATGATTTTTAGCATCCACTTTGAAGCAAGGATATCGATATCTTGTTAAAGATTCACGCAGAACAGCCAACTCAGTGTAAATCACCAAGAGGTTATGTAGGCAGGATAAAATTTGATATTAGTAGCATTGCAAAGGTAGGGAATGCTCAGAAATAATATTTCAAAGAGTCTTCTCAGGGGTTTTTGATATATCATAAAAAAACCAAAACAGGATCAGGCCATTTTTTAAATACATATTTTCAAATCACCTTTAAATAAAAACTTACATAGTTTGGAAATAGTCCAACTATTCCAAATCAATTTGAATCCAGAGGTATGAGATTTCCTGGTCCTGGTTCTGTCTCACTGTGACATGCCTGCAACTGGTTTATTCTCCCTCTGTACTGCATAACGAAATGGAGGGCAGGCAGAACTTCTGCTTTTGCAAAAATGGAGGAAAATAAAAAGCAAATATTTTCTAAATCCATATTTATTTTAAATCATTTGTAAAAGTGGAAATCCTGGTAACATCACTAATACTCAGAAGGAAAATGGTCAGCTGACATCAAATATAGGCAGTATACAATTAAGCTAGTGCATTTGCAGAGAAAAGCATTATTTTAAGGGTGTTTTCTGAAAACTGGTGGTCACACACAACTGAGGTGGTCAGTTAGCTGAGCCTCCTGTCCTGCCTGAGCTGCCACTGTATGTCTCTGACCCACTTATCCGAGGCTTGAAATAAAAAATTAGCTGCAAAGAATTTCTGTCTGTAAGACACATCCACCATAACATTTTGTAATTCCCTACAGACTACTCTTTGTGTCCCTGTGGGAGACTGGAAAAATCCTCTTGCACCCACAGTTGTGTTGCCGTTAACCAAAGGATCATCTGTGGCACAGCTGGAGCCCATCAGGTAGCTCAGTGCCTGCTCCCTGTTGCAGCTCCCCTTCTCAGCAGCATCAGTGCAGCTCTGCTGATCAGTAAAAACATACCATCCTCCTTTCGCTGCACAGAGACTCTTGCTGCCAAAATACACTTTCATGTATCCTAGACTTCCAGTAACTCCATTGGCACAGCAAAATTGCACTGTAGAGAATGAGCGCAGAGGCTGGCCCCTGGCTGAGATCTCATCCTGGGGCAGACGACAGCTGTGAGGTTTGGAGCATCAGGTTACTCAGAGGCCGAGCTGAAAGTTGAGACAGACAAAGTACTGATTGTGATTTTTAAATTTCAGTTTTTCATAATAAACATAGACACCTGCAACACAACACACAGTCTATACATACTGCTAATAACCTCTCAGCAAGTTACATGACTAAGATTTTCGATATGTCTTAAGAGGAAAGATGGAATAATAATCATGATCTTATGCAGGAAACAGAGCATGTAATGGGATGGATACATTACTCCCCAAAAGAGGCGTCATTCATCTTTTTCCGCTCCTTTTTTTTTTTTTTTTTAAATTGGAAGCAAACTGAATAGCAAAAGCCCTTAGATCAAATAACAGAATTTCTAACAAAAAAAACCAAACCAAAACAAAACAAAAAAAGGTCTCTGTGTGCATTGCTTCTCAAGGTGCTGAATGGAATTTGTGATACTTGGGAGAAACAAATAACACTGAGTTCATTGCAGGCTTTGAATCCGGCTGCCTGATATCTGGCTGCCTGATATCAGGCAACAGCTATGAACGGTTGGTATTTTTCCTTTATTTCTTTAAATATTTACCTAAGTATGCTAACCTCAAATACTAAGCTAGATTTACAGAGAAATATTTGGGAGTAATCACCACTGCTAATAAAAAAATAAATACTGTAATATAAGCATTTTAAACACTTGCACCTTACTTTTTTTCAAAACATTGTTTAACAAGTAACTGTTAAAAATGGAAGGAGAAAGAAAAGTTGGTCCTTCTTGGCAAGAGGACATTGCAAGACATAGTTATTCATGAAGTCAGTCTGCTTTGCAGTTTATATTACTTAAGATTCTCTGAAAGTAAATAAATTTTGCATTTGAAGAAATTTGAGTTAGATTAATTGAATTCAGATCACCTGGATTTTCAGCAAGTCAAAATCCACGACAGATGCAGATTTAACTCTTAAATCCAGTCCTGCCTAAATTCAAACACAGACTAGCATACCCCAGGCTTTCTGGTAACATCTATTGCCGTATTATGGACCAGATAGATGCCTCTAATTTTAAGGTTTGGTAATGCCACAATCGTGCCATATTCTCAAACCATTTTTCCACATCAGTAATGTGTATCTCATAAATTGTTTTTTGGGTCAGAGGGTCATTGCATGGTTGCAAAATCAGGGTTGTTTATGCTGTCACTTAGTAATAGTTAAGATCTCAGGTAAATACACCTGTCCTGATCTACTTGGGTTTGCTTCTTTATTTGCTGTTTCTTTTTAACAATTATCCATTTAATTTGCATCTGTATTTATGCAAACCTCTTCATGGAAGGTTAGCTATCATAATCAGCTTTGTGTTTTCAAAATCTGACCAGGTTGTCTCACAAATGTTTTAATCTGTTATTACGGTGGATGCTCGTGAGCCTGGTGGGTGTGCTGCAGAAGGGACTAGTGAGGATCCAAGTTATCTGTCTTATCTTCCCCATTCAACCAACTACTATACAGCAGTCTGATATGGGGGTGGGAGACAGGCAGAAGCACAGGACAATGAAGCCCATCTGAAGCACAGATGATAGATGGGAAGGCCAAAACATATTGTTTTTCAACCTGTATAAGATAACAAAAATTACTGTTAAAGACCTTGCAGGTCTTTGCTTCCAAATGTTTTAATACCTCACATTTGGGATAAACCAACTTGTACCAAAGAGGGTTGGGTTTGGGTTTTTTTGGTGAAAAATTTGCTTTACAGAAGTATTTTTATGAGTCTGTATGTCCTTTCTGGCTGGGGTGATTTAGCAGAGTCATGAGAGAAGGTGATGATTGCCATTAGAAACAATACCAATCTCCAGTCATTTTAGTAGCAGGACATTAATAAAAGGCAACAAAGAAGCCCTCATTTGACCATTGCAGCACCTCATAGTAGCTTTAGTGTAAATTTTCATTCCTTTTTACACTTGTTAAAATCGAGCACTCAAAGAAAATGTTGCCAGATCGTGATAGATCCACCTCCAACTGGATATCTGGTTTGACTTAAAGACTTAAAATAATGATCCTCTGCCATATGTTGAATATAACTTGAGGTTTTAAGCAAAACGTGTCTTAAATTAAGTGTACAGTATATGCCACAGCACCGTTGTTTCTCTGAGGAAAACCAGCATTGCTTCTGCTCTCCAGTTGGGAGGACTTTCCCTTCAGGCTAAATGAGACAACAAATTAGGGGTGGGCCCTTCAGTGTGGTCTTTCACAAGTGGAAGGTGTTATACTGCCTAACCAGGGAGGTTTCTGACTAGGGAGGTGTAACGAGGTTAGACAAAAACCAGTTGAAAATACTGAATTCAGTCATACTGATGCAGCTGCAGGCTGCTCCACTCGTGTGAAAGGGGAGGTCTGGGCACATCCTGAAACATGCATATCAAAGAAGAGAAAAAGCTAACATTTACTTACATGCATATATATGAACACACATGGCACATAAAATAGCTATGAAAATAATATTTCTGTAATAATTATACTACTAATGAGCACTACTTGGGATTTGAAATTTTTATATATACATAACAATTATTTCAAATATTTGTAAACCTCCCCCATTATAATAGTTTCTTAATAAACTATCATACAAAATTATAGTTAGGCAATTTTGGAGAAGCATGTGAATTTCTGTATTGGTTCTAATGGCTTCAAAGGAAAGATTAGTTGCATGTTCAATGGGATTTTCTGTAGTTTTGAAAACTAACTACCAACACTTACTACTCCAAATAGCATAATTTGTATTTTCTAAACACTTCCGGAACTCATCTTTCCAATTGTTGCTATTGCTTATTTCTAACATGGTGCAAAGGTACAATTACCTAAATATCTTTTGTTTTAATTAATTCAAATGTATCTTCTGACAGCCTTAGCTAGCTGAATTAGCGCGCTCTCATAATTTCAAGTGACTGCAGTGAAACCCACTGGCAAGAGGCAGGCAGATCAAGTGCAAGTTTCCTGTCTCTGTCATCCAAAAAAGGCTCTTCTCGTGACTTCAGTTTGGTTTAATGAGAAGTTTATGGATCCTTCCCTTCCCCCTTTCTGCATGCAGACATGAACATTGCTGTAATCTGGAGCCATACCATTATACCAGCAGCAAGTTGCTGTTGTAATCAATGACGCTTTGATTGAGCGCGGGAGTGATGGGTGTAGAAAACTACAGGCTAGATGCATTAGTGCATCTAATCTAGTGACCCAAGCAACATCAGAGGTCACTGAGAGGGCACTAAAACAGACTTGTGGCACCCTGAGCAGTACGGCCTTACTCTCAGAATAGCGGTGACAGCACAGCTATATTAAATGTGTTTATGTCAATTAAAAAAGGCGTGTGTAGTGGTGATAGTGCAGGCTAAGTGAGGCTATTCTTTCATGTATACATGTTACTGTAAAAAGGGATACCTCCAAAATGCCTCAATACGTTCTTCAATTCACATTGTCAACATGCAAGGGCAACACACTTCAACAGTTGTAAATTTTTATGGCAAAGTCATGGGGCACACAAAAGATAAGCAAAAAGCATTTTAAAAGAGTACATTCTGCTGAATTTGCCCATTTAAAATCTACTCAGTAGCCAGAAGAAAAATGTTTCAAGCCTTTTTTTGTGGCTATTAGAGGACTCCTGACATATTAGATATGAAACACCATCTGCAATTCTGTTTCTAAGAGCATCATGCTTCTTCAGGTTATCCGAGGATAGCAAACATCTCAGCATGTGACGCTGCATAAAGTGACACAAGAAGCTCTCATCACACTGCACAAAAAGCACAAAGAAACCAGGTTTTGTTGTTTATTTGTTTGTTTTTGAGGTGAGTGGGAAAACGATAGATTCCAAAAATGACTCAGAACAACTTATATCTTTGTATGAACCCTTCCTTCCCTCTTCCTTACCCTTAACCACTGTAACGAACAGAAAGAGGTAGCCTGTTTTGGAGAGCACAAATATGTGGTACAGAGAAGATTAGAATGGATTTTCACAATTTAAAGCTAAAATATGTAAAAAAAAAAAAGAAGAAAAAAGATTAGCTATTAATCCCAATTCATGGGAAGGCATTCCTTTAATAAAATAGACACCAATTGCTTGAAATAACATTATTCATCATCATCACACTGACATCACTACTACAATGACATTATAATGCATCACATTTGCTGTGCATCACAATTGTGGGTTCCACTTTATAGGCAAATCAAAGGCAATGTCCCTATCTTGGAGAACTTAGAATCCTGGGGAGGGTGGAGAAGCTCCTGCAACCAATTATTTCCAGATGAAGTGCTTTACAGAGTCATATATCAGGCGCTCTACACAGATCCTAGGAGATACTTGGATGTGAAATGATAATAAGTAAAAAAGTCATTTGTTTGTTTTGTTAGACTCTCACAATCTTTGAGACCTCCTTTCTTCCTTTTTTTTTTTTTTTAATGTTCCTGCGGCTGAAGAGGACAGCAGAGAATTGTTTATTGGTTTGGCTGATGAATTGCATGTTTACAGGGAGGCTTAGAGGAAGCTCCGGAGGGAAAGAGCAGATGGAAGATACAGCCTGATGGGGAATCTGACCAGGAGAGAGACAGGAGTGGGGATGGTGGGGTGGGCAGAGTAGAGAGTCCGATTGGCACAGGGAGGTGAAATGCAACAAGGAGAAAAGCAGGCAGAAGTGATGCAGTGCAGGCCACAAATGAGACATGAAACTAGAATTTGATGTGAAAAGCTAAAAAAAGGTACTGACAGGAGATGAAAAGGACTCGCCAGAGATGGAGCACGTGGTTCCAAGTGATTCAGATGGAAAGACTGGCAGGCGATAAAGCAAGAGGCCTGGTAACTGTAGGTTGTCAAAGTTAAGGAAAGAAGTAATAAAGCTTTGGGACTGAGGGAATAAAAATAATAATGAGTATTGAAAGGGATCAGCAGGTCCCAGAGGGCATGTGTAAAGGGAGGACAGCAAGGCCAGTGCAGCCACCCATAGCTATACCAGAGAGGAGAGGTCCAGCCTCCTGTGCACCCAGTTCTCATGCTGATGCCAACAGGCACCAGGCCAAAGCCAAAATGTGAACGGAGAGAAGGGCCAGGAACAGGTCACAGAATGAGAGCGAAAAGAGCTGAAAGAGATAAATGTGGCCCTCAAATCTGTTGACAGTGTGATCTGAAATGAAGGTTGCAGTCAGGAACATAGTGGCTACCTGCCACCTGAAGCAAGCCGCAGCCCCAGGTGGGCATGCAGGCTGCTCAAGGGATGCAGGTAATGGAATGTGGACGTGAGATTCACAGAAGAGGAGGAACCTAATAAGAGATCCTCTGAGCATGTCAATGTGAGGGAAGAGCATAATTCAGAGCTAGACACTTCTCACCATTCACGCTTGCTTTTGGGACAGACACCCTAAATACAATCAGTCCTGTTGGAGCTGGCAGATGAAAGGAAAGAGAGAACTACTCCTTTTTTTTTTTGGCCACAGACCTCCAGGAATAAGGATGAGGGAGATAAACAGAGGGGATTCTACATAATTTCCTATATTGCTCTGTGAAATGGGTTGATGAAAGGTATCAACAGAGACAAAACGTGTCACTGTGGACAAAAGTGGAAACATTTTCATGCTAGCATCCAGAAGGATACACCTGTGAGTATGTGAGATGATAGCTGCACTAACTGCAGGCCTTCTTTGATTTTAAGTTACCTACTGTTGGAAAAAGACATATGATAAAAATTAAAAGTTCAGAGAGATGTTCCACCATAGTCCATCAAAAACACCACCACCTGAGAACAAGCTGATGATAGCCAGAATAGAAATTCACCCTCAGCTTATTGACAAAATTTTTGAGTGCTTTGAATATATACACTGAACCAGCATGTAGAATTAACAATAGAAAGAAACCATTATGACATTGAGCAGCTCCTTCACTTCTGCGTGCCTAAGGCATTGTGATAATAACTTCCTTTGTAAACTACTGTGAGGTTATTTCCTACAGAGGAAAGCAGATATGTAAGTGCCGTGTATAACTATAATACTGATGAGAAACGGAGCACCGCCTCACTGCCTTTTGTTTCCTACAGAGGAGAATCATTACTCAAGAGGACGATCCTTTTTTTTTTTTTTTTAAGAACTTGCAAATGTTTACTCATTTATCACTTGTCTCTAAGGAAGGTGAATGTGAGTACCTTACAACAATGAAGACAGACACAAATCCAATTTATGAACTGGCCCCCCTTACGGTTCATCAGCCTCTGGCTTGCTCCCCCTTTTATGCAAAGGGTCAAGCATAGTAGAATTCAAATCCTATGCCATAAATCTCACTAGGCCACAAGAGGGAGCAGCTTTCAGAGGTGCAGGCAGACAGGGAAAGAGAAAAAAACCCTCCAATTAACAAAAATAACCACAGGGGAGATGGTCAGTCTCAGAAAAGAACAAAGAAAGAGTGGCACTCTCCCAGCCACATGGGTGATATTTCAAAATTTTGTAGCACATGACCAGCAGGCTCAGCCTTCATGCTGAAGTGGCCAACAGGTAGATATTTGCTCTTCACAAATGACTCAATTTAACAGATATTCCTGTGTTCATTTCCAAACCTTTTCCTGGGCTGATCTTAACACTTTCTTCCAGTGGAAGACAGATGTTGCAGCCTTAACACCTCAAGCCGAGTAGGCATAGGATCTCTTTTCTGAAAAAGAAGTGCTCCCTTGGAGAATAATGGCAGGTCCAACCAATGCTATAAAAACTAATCAACAGACAAAGATTCAGACGATGTTTTGAAGCCACCTGCTGTATTTCAGCACCTTCTATAACACTGTACTTTAAGGTTGTTTCTCCTCCTTTAAAAAACCAACCAACCAAACACCCCCACACACAAGTGCAACTCCACTCCCTGGCCTCCTTTAATCTTGGGGAAGAAATTTGTTCACTTAAGCAAATTGTTGTAAGCTGAAACCTACTGCAATGGATCTTACCTCTTGCAGTAGCCATTAACACAGAAAGCTGGATTTTCTGCATCAGATGAATCTGCATGCCCAGGCATACCAACTGCCCTCCTCATTCTGTTGCACAATCACAGGCTGAAGCAACATTTCTGGGTCAGACAGTTGAAGGCACTGTGTTGTACAGTACCCTGAAGGGTCACATGCCTACTTAGTAGAAGCAGATATTGGTCTCCCCTCATACCTTTTCTGGCACAGACATCGCTAATGGGATGGAGTTATAATACTTTTTTTAAAATCATTGATTAGTCCTCGTTCGGTTTATAATGTGGTTTCAGGTGGAATTTCTCCTGTCTCTGGACTGCAGCTTTCTTTAGAACATGTCAGAATATCCTCAGAAACTTTTTTTTTTCCCCTTGAATACTCACAAAGCACAGTGAAGACTCTGGAGGATGTTTGTCTCTTAAAATGTCACATCAGTGTATCTGCGAACAGTGTTGACCACGTGTCGGACTGACGTCCCTGCCCGCCACGTGGCTGTAAAGCCTGATGTTGCACAGTTTCCTAATTGCCCACGTACACCCACATGTCAGTGTGCAGAGGGACATTACTTTTGCCTCTGCTCCCTAACTCCTTTCAGAAAAGGCACCTGAGTGGTAGAAGTACCCAGTATACACTGGCATACCATTCCTACATGCAGGGCAGATCTTATTGTCGCACCTGAAAGAAACGCAAAAGCCTGGACAGTACAGATGCAGCCAAAGTATACTAATTCAGCTAAACAATTCAAGTTCACATCAGGTATTAAACATAATGGCAGTGTCTAAAGACTCAGTTATAATTTTCTGGAGCTCTTGTGATCAGTTTATGGAATCAGGGGAACAAGGGGAGAGATGACAAAGGCATTAAACTGAGGCTTATGGTCCCTTTGGGATCCTCATTCCCAAAGCAGCAATTCTCACTGCCTCCACACATCATAGGAAGGGTTTGGTGACTAAGAGAGACACTTCCCTGGTGTGAAATGCTAGGGACAACAATGTCTAAGGTATGCAGATGCATGACGCCCAGCTACATCCAGCTGGGGTTCTCAGCTATGGCCCCTCTTTTGGAAGCAGGCAGCTAGGTTTCATTGCTATGGTATTTCAAGCAGGAAGGGCTTTCCTTGTGTCCTGTTGCATGCACAAACAGACTTAACTCAATGGTCCCAAGAGCGAGAGCTTACATGAAGACACAGAGAGACCAGCTTTCAAATTCTGTTTTGGCTTGCTGTAGAGCAAGGACTTGGATTCAGGTCTCCCATTCCCCAGGCTATCCCCAAATGAGCCTTTCTTCTCTTTAAGCTATATAAATCCCTTTGTATAAATAATTAAGTGTTCATTGGGCCAGACAGGGGAATGGGAAATGTAAGGGAGTGATTCTCCAGCCTACTAGTTAGCATGCTCATCTGGGATGTGGGCAAGTCAGGTCCAAACCACTGCTGCAATGACTAGTTAATTATTCATACAAAACAGAACAGCTTCTCTGGAAGAGAGGGAGTGCAATTATCTAACAGATTGGTAGTGGATTTACTCTCCTGGGATGTGGGAGAGCTGAGTTCAATCCCCACTGCAAATCAGGGTGAGGGAAGTTTGGAGAATGGCCTGTTACTTTGCAAGTTAGTGCTAACAATTTGGCTGTTGGGTGGAGTGCATGCATGCAGATAATTCCGGTAAACTCCAAATTCTTCTCCCCTTGGTACAACTGCTCTCCTACCATGAAAACTTATGTATCACGGGTGAGACTTTGCTGCATAAAAATAGATTGTACATCAAACAAATAATCTAGATTTCCTTTACAGTAGCGGGAAAAAAGATCAAGGGCAATTTCTGAATGCAATTCATCTCACTAATAAAAATCAGTGAGATAATTTCTTCTCCAGAAGTTTTAGTTGACTGAGCCTAGATGTCCAGTTTAAATGCGGATCTATGTCTAGGAGGTATCCAAAGTCAGCTGAGAAGCCGTGCTCAGGTTTCCATGGTGCACCTTGCACCAGGATGCAGCCAGGCATGCAGCAATGGGAGTACCCTGATGCTCAGCACTAAGCAGCAGCAAAGCCTCCTCTGGGGCCATGAGAGCCCCAGGCCTTGAGATATGACACATGCTCTCCATGCAGTGCTCTCTCCAATAGCCATCTAAAATTGCTCCTTCCTCTTTGCTCCCTTACTTTGGCCTTTTGGTTTTTTAACTGCGCTTGAAATACACATCACAATAGCTGCTGCTTTTTCTAGGGCTTACACCTAGAACTATAAAACATTGTCAACCTGCAAAGAGATGGTATAACTGAGCAGTATGTGATGCAGTTTTGGTTTTAATCAATGTATGAATTCCAAACACTGGGAGATCCTAATTTATATGCCAATGTCAGTTAATGGAAGGGCATAGTACCTCCTTGGTTCTTGTATTAAAACTGCCAGTAGAATCAATGAGTGATGGTGTGCATATCCCACTGACATTAACAGGGATCTGATCCACCCAATATGCTTGCGGCAGCTCTCTCAGTAAGACTAGCTCAATGCCATCCAGATGGGGAAGCCACAAGTGAGTAGAATTAATTTTTTTTTCCTAGGTTGTTTTCAAATTAAACAAGTAATAAAGTTGCATGACTCTGTAGCCAGCATTATGTCTTTAAATGCGGTATTACAATGTCATTGTCATCTCATAGCAGATGGGGCAGGAGTTCCTCTTCATGGTAAAGTTTTCTAGGGAAGCACACTAGGGAGAATGTTTTGGCAGGAAAGCCCCTGACAGTAATGTCATCCAAAATGTAGAGGTATTGCAGGGTGAGAAGCAGGGGAAATGCTTGAGGCTTACCAGCAGGAAAATGAGTGTAGAATCTGGGTCAGAAAACACACTGGGCTTTGGGTTGTTGCCTTGTCTGACCTCTCTTGGAGGTCAGACATATAGCTGAAGGGGCTAACGGGAAGGAGTAGAAAGGCTACTTTGACATGCAAAATGACACTCAGGAAGTACTAAAATCCAAGAAAATAATCCAGAAAACTCATACTTCAGAAGCTGCAAAGCTTGTCTGATCTTTGAGTAATTGAATACCAACTTATACATCCTAAAATGTCCATATCCAGTTGCCAGCATGCACAGGATCTCATAGTTCTGGCTATACAGTGGCTATGCAGGCTGTGTACTTCTGCAGCAGAGGCTAAAGCTCCTTTCTGACACTTCTCTGCATAAGAGTCTAAGAGATGGGCCTCTCTCTTCACAGGCTGCATATGAGTATCTCATTCTCTGCTCCAATGAAGAAACTTGAAGGCTACCAAAAGACAGCGGGGAGTAACTTTGGTCTGTATCTTAAAGAGAAGGAGCCTGGCTCAGTTTGGCAGACAAAGACTGAAGTAATGAAAGTGCTGTGCTCCAGCAAGGAACATCAGCGCTTAGACACAGCTTTGCTCCACACTTGATGCCGGTGACCTCTCTGTAAGGACTTCCTCAGTGTGTGTGTCACTGTGGCTCCTCTTCCTCCGATGCCTCACTCTTTCCAGATACTGAGCCTGGGCTTTCATTGTGCGTCTCTGATTCACTCTGCTGGGGCAACAGGCTCGACTTTCAGGAACCACGAAAGAACCAGCTTGGCTTGCCTTTGGTGATTCCTCTTCATCCATGCCATGCAAAAAAGCATGGAGCAGATCCATGTCTCTGATCCCAATGCTTGTGATTGGGATCCCACATGCAATGTGCACTTCCTCAGTCACTAAAATAGAAAGGGATGTTGGGCAAATTTCTGTACTTCTTTTGTACTTTTTTTTTTCTCCTACAAATTTGTACAAGCAGTAGAAGGGCACAATACATACTTTTTTGCTTTGGAGCTGTACAACATAAGCTGCACAGCAGATGTATTCAAGAAACAGTTTGCAACTTTGCTTAACCTACAAATTTATGAACATTGCTACACAGGTTTTTAGCCAATAAATAGTTAACATGAAAATGAACTACACAAATGCAGGAGTATGTGTACTTGATTTATAGAACTAGTATACGTCTCTTTTCCTATATGAAACTAAAGACATTCAATTATCAGTATAATTACAGGGCAAATCTCTCTCTTCCACATCATGTGATTTTATTTTAGATTTGAACAATACACATGTATGGTTTGTCTGGTATTTAATAGCTACCATATTGCTCATCCATTCTGCTAGTTGTATAACTTTATTTAACATTCCTCATCTCTGCATGGTTCTCAATTTGTTTTTTATGTTTCCTCTTGAAGGGAATTGCCACTCATTGGTGGCAATTGTATTGGTTTCAACTCAGAGCTGATTTCCAAGTGCTGTTCTTCAAGCAGGTATGAACTGCATTTAAAAGCATCACTATATAAATGAAGTATCTCTTACATGGAGTTCACTAAGCTGGAATTGTGCATCGCATGACGTTATCACTATGTAATAATGTTCACAGCTTTTTACTCCGGTCACTCCCTTCCCTGCCTTCAAAAAGCAGGAAAGGGGCTCTCTGTGCGTCCCAGCTGTGCTCTGTGGGACTTACTTTTGGCTAGATCTGTCAGTGGATAGCACCCAAAACACCTGCCCTCAAGTACCACTGCAACATTTTTGCCCAGAGCATCTTGCCACCTCATAATGAAGATTTCTTTTGCAAATTCATTCTGCTGTTACTCTTAAAGTTTGCTGCACTACAGTCAGAGCTACTTGCCTTGGTCATGGCTGAAATTGTACTTGTATATAATATTTAATCTTCACTTTGCAAGGATTCACCTAGCAGGTGTTAGTGAAGGCAAACTCACCAAAGGAGATGTAACTCTCACCATACACTTGGAGGGGAATGGTTCTAGTATTACATGTATATTTTTGCCCAATGATTTTTTTTCTCGAGGCAAGATCATTAAAAAAGTGACTGTCAAATGCTTTCCCATAACATCTGCATTGGTTATCCTTCAGTGCACAAAATCTACTTTGGTTTGTTTCAGTCTGTGTTTATGTCTTTACTTGACCTTGTGTGAATCATCTGTTATTTCAGCTGGTTTTGTCTTAGGCTTTTTTTTCTGTTTGCTGATCAATAACAATAATCCAACTGAGTCCAGTTCCTATGCCATGACAGTATAAGCTTGGTAGCTGCATTGTTAGTGATTCTTAGCACTTTCCAGTATCTGAGAAGTTCATCTGTACATCTGCCGAACTTTCACAGAAACATGGTTCTTTTTTTTTAGTTTTATTGCCAGTGGATATAACAAGAAACATTACATTTCTCTTAGGTACCTATTACTTTTCCAAACTATTTAAGATTTTGTTGGATCTTTCTTTAGTTTAGCTCTAAAGACAGATGTTAAAATCATCCTTTGCCATATGTTCTATATTCACTGTGGCACCCCGATAGCTGTCCTTCCTTTATCTATTTCACATCATTTTCTATGCTTCCCTGGAAAAAGTCCATTTTTCACAAATAACCCATGTATACAGATTGCACCAGAGAATGAAGTATTGCTCACAGCCATGCCTGAAGTCATTCAGTCAGCCACAGCAAAAAAGTTAAGCAGTGAAATTTATTTCACTTCTGGCGCCACGCTAAGAGACGCACTCAAAAATACATTTGCAAGAAAGAACAGCAGCTTTATTGAATCTACTAAGTTATGAGCAATTTTGCATATGCTAGTAGACATTGCCATTTACAGTAATAAATAATTATGCACACACAGAGCCTGCACCAATGCAGATATCTAGAACTCACAAGACTACTGTTTCTTCCTTCCTCATGAGTAAGAAGTTTCTGGCTGCTTGCTCAGATTATTAAAAAAGATAGAGGTCAAACAGAAAACCAGTGCAAAGTGGCAAGAAAAACAACTGTGCCTCCTCTGAAGGCAGTAGATTACTGCAGGAGTTTTCATTTGCTCAAGCCAGTGCTATTTTTAAGCAAATACTAATCTTGAGGTGATAATATCTACCCTCCAATGCCAAGTGACTTTGAAGCTAAGTTCACCATTCATCTACACTGCTTACCTGCTGCAGCCTTTGGTCCACTTTGGGGCTGTTCAATTAGTTCGCCAACGAAAACCTTATGTGTGCACTAAGTATTAAAACATACTCTAGGACACGCTGTCCTGCACTGTGGATGAGCCTCAGAAGTGTCTGCCTGACCCATTACCTCCGTGTGTCCCACCTGCTGTTGTGACATTGTCATGACCAGGGGGAGCAGAAAGCCACTTGCCACATGGGCCAGTGTTTGGTAGGAGCCTACACTTAGACTGTGCTTCTGCTGTCCACCACGACATTGTGAAGACACAGAACAGGATTTTGGAATGCTTCACGCCTTTTCCAGACTCAGATAAAATCAGGCATAGGCAACAAGACCCGAAGCTAAATAAGAAGAGAAGCATTACCTTTGCTTTCTGGACCTGCCTTCTCTTCATCTTCACTAGCAAAAATCCCCTGGATTTATGTTGTATTACCAGGAATAAAATAATCTTCCCTACTGTATGCATGATTTTCAAACAAATGTATCATTGTTTCCTAGGGTAGAGAGTATTAGCAGCAAGCCAAGATACAGGTTCCTGGTGCATCCCAGAGCTCTGCCGATTTCACATGTCCACTCATGCGCGCGCACACACGCACACTCCCTAGAGGCCACCCAAACTCAGTCTGGTGGTAAACAATAACAGGAGATCCACCTACTCCACAGGCATGATTGCATCTTTCAATGCAAAACACATTAGCAGTGATTCAACCTCCAGACACAAAAATCATGCAATGACTTCTACTTATTCAGAAATTTAAGTGTGGTTGAGTCATTGGAAACAGCACAGAGTGCTGTGACTGCTGAAATGGCACAAGACATCTTAAAAGTAATTGTATTGTTTTCTTAGTGTTTAAATTATGTGAAAAAAACTTCAGCCTGAAAAATAAAACATTCAAAATTTGCCAGTAATTTAGAATTATTATGATTGCTTGTTACAATCCAGCTATTAACTCCATGACTGACACCTTTTTCCACAGTCAGCCCTGATCTTGAGGAATATTTTGATGAAGGGAAGCAGAGGCTCTGACCACATGTCCAAGATCTGTATCTCAGAAAGATAACAAAAAAATAAGAATATTATTGATCTGTTATTAGAGTGTTACTGTATTATTACAGTATTACTCACCTATTTGTAGCCTATTCTTAGATATGCTGAAGCCAGGTGCCAGGGTTGCTCAGGAGGCAATGGAAACCTGAAATCAGTTTGCTTAATATTTTCTATCATCTTCATTCAACACAAGCAGAACTGAATTTGTTTTTCACTGAACCTTTCTCCTCAGAAATTTCCTCAGGTGTTACAATGACACACTGACATTTTGTGCAGAGAATTTAACAGGCCTTTAATGCACAGGGAAATGGGAAGGTTTATGCTTTCAGTTATCACAACTGACAACATTTCTGATTGACTGGAAATAATTCCCTGATGACATAAAAAAATCAGGGCTGCACTGTCAACCCTTGCTGAGTATACGGACAACTAGGATTTGAGGCTTGGTTCAGCATCAGTCCAGAAAAATACCAAAAGGGTGCAAGGAGAGGGGAAGTGATCTGAAGCACTCATGGCTAGGCAGAACAAATTGTCTTCATTAAAGACTTCTCTAAAACTACTACTCACAAAGAAAAATATCGGGTCAAATGGGCCTTGCATGGGCAAAACTCTCATTTGCTTCAGCAACTGCCTCTTAATATAAACCATTTCCACACATGGATGTCTCTCTCTACATCTGTGTTTTTAATACCTTGCCATTTGCACTCATGTTCCTTAAGGCAAAACTCTGCTTTTGGTTACACGAGTGGAAATGCAGTAGCTTTTCTCTGTATTAACATTAGCATAGTGAAGAGCAAAGTTTGACCTAAAACTCTGAAACAGTTTCTATATATCTTTTTATTGGTGTGTCAGCAAAATATAACAAATACTCTGCCAGCAGTCAGGTAAGTGGTATTTTCAAAATTCCCATGGAAAGAACAAGAACACAAAGCCTGTTCTGAAAGGGATTGTTTCCAGCACTGTAACCAATTTCACGGCTGATAACACACACATCTACCAGCAGATAAGCAAAGAAAATATGCTTGTGTGATGAACTACAACTCTGATGCACTGTATGGTGCATGAGTTGCACTTCTCCCTTCTCTTAACTTTAGAGCTACTTAGCAATGCTGTTCCCATTGGATTCAACAAATTTCTGTTAGCTTATTGTGAATAGGTCTTGCATGCAACTAAGCATTTCATATTGCAGGATACCAGAAGTGATGCCTGAAAATCCAGAGGGAGACTGCACAAGCATTTCAGACAGAACATAGTTCTCCTGTGTTCTTAATCTGGAGTCAACCCTAAGTGAAGTGGGGCCATCATAAGCAAAGTTTTGGGCACCCAGCACACAGTGAGAAACTTTCCAACATCAGAAAGGTCCTGGTGCTTATGCATGACAAAGAAGTTCCTTCAGCCACTTCTGATGCAAAGAAGAAGTAGCACTTATGGATCTTCTCAAGTTTTCTCTTGAAGAATTTAAAGAACATCACATATAATACTGAATTTTAATTTCAACTTTTAATTTAACTTTAAATAGTAGATTTTGCATAAAGGTATGTAAAATTTTCTTCCTAAAGAAAATTGTCTTCCATGTCTTTTTCTGTTCTGTTAATTTGCATAAATCTCCATCAGATAATGTAAAACAAAACTATCAGTAAAACTGTGGAAGTGACAATAAAAAGCAAGTAAACAGCTTTATGAATCCAATCTAAGAACATCTGCAGAGAAAGGGAGGAGGTTTATCGGAACATACTGTTCTGGTTTAAACCCTTTTCATGACAATGACTTCAGAGAATATCTGGATTCGTATCATCTCCAAACGGGCACCCTTAAGGATCTTCCATAAGGCTGAAATTGCTCCTACTGAAAAGGAGTCCAAAGAACAAAAGATCAGAAAATTCATGCTACGTCATACCACTTACATTCCTTTGGCCAAAGACAGCGGTAAATGACATGAAAAGAGCTGACAAATGTATTTCTCACAATATACATTGTCAGTCTCTGAAGATACAATCTGGACTCTGTATAGGCAACTTCCACCGAGGAAAACATACTATGTTAGTAATAATTTCTGCTGGATGAAACTATGCTTAGGATTTGCTGTATTTTTTAACATTGTATTTTGGAAAATATGCAAGCAATGTTTTGGTAACTAAGGCTAATTATTCCTAATGTAGAGTCAGCTATGCCAGCCAACTAGTTTCTTGCTGACAAAGCCTGTTTTGGTCATGAAGGTTAATATGTACAATAACAGTAAAAGTGCCTGTTAGTGGTTGAAGTTTCATCCAACAGCTTATTATCAGTGGTACAGCTTTACCACTACTCGTGTATGCTCACTTGTGGCCACTCTAATTCTCCAACATGCTTGCCCAGCAGACACTTCCTATCACCAAGTTACTACCAGTGGCCCACTCTAGGGAAATCACTGCATTTCTGAAACACTTTCCTCACACAGCACAGTGAGCTTCCTGTTGCTGCTGTTTGATACAGCAATACAGTGCTAAACAAGAAGAAAAAATATGAAATGGGCCTATATTTATGATCCGAATATATTTCAACAACCAGCTCATAAGCAATATTCATAACTGTCTGTCATGGAAGAAGTATGACAAATAACTAATTTTATGATTATGCAGAACATGGGAGGGGTTAGGACAAAGTCCTAAGAAGTCCTAGATGTTCCTGAATTTAGGCTGAAGTCAGACTTTCTGACCATGATAGTCAATGCAATATATGTAAAAATAGCTTGCCTTTTTTTAATCCTCTTTCAAGAAAAAATAATAGGACTTTGACTATATGAAATTACTTAGATCAACACCCAATACGCTATTGGGTGAAACAAAGTGAGTCATAGCAGTTTAGAAAAGTTTTGGGCAGAAAGAGTATGTGCATTGTAACCAGCTGAAACAAGAGAAGGAGACCAGAGAGGCAGAATAGGTCATATGCCTGAATGGTCACAGTCTTACTCCTGTACTTTAGCCAGAGACAGCATCTTTCAACAGCATAAGCCCACCTTCCACAAAATGGCAACTCACTTTTGGTGGGACATGGGTATCCAGGTACCTTTGGTCTCCCAGGTACCAGATGGTCTCCCAGTACAGTTCTGGAGCATTGGTTTACTTTCAATACCTAGACAGGAAGTGCTGCTTGCTGAATCTCTCATTATGAGCTTAGCGCAACACAGTAACTCTTCTCTGCAATTTCTTCCCAGCCAGGCACTGCCCCACACTTAATTCATTTAAAGCTGAGACTAACAAGACCACGCTCCAGAGAAGTATTTGCCTGTTTCAATACACAATGTGATCAGCATCTTTCAGTGCTATCTCAAGAAACATGGTAATATGTACTAGAAGATCAAAAACTGCTCACACTGCACTTGATATGTTCAGACACCATACCATTTGGAAAGTATAAAAATGCAAGATAAGTACAGTTTTACCAAGAAGATGAGATTTATTGTAAGGTACACTTAGAGAGACTTTTATCTGTAGCAGATTTGCTATCCCTGTTTGCTCTCCCTGCTCTAAACAGTTTTACAAAGTAAAAAAGAAAAGGTGGAAAGACTATTATCCTTATCTTCAAAGTAAAGTAAAGTTCACTGTCCATGATTCCTACAAATGTTTCCAGTTAATGTAATCAATGACACAGAGACTGAAGGTAGATTTGACTCCGGGAATGAAAGAGTGAAACATGTAATTAGCTGCTTCAGATAACAGTTTCAGCAGATGGGTAGGACAGCAATGCTTCTAATGGGCATTTTTTTAACCCAAGGGAGGTTGGCAATTGCTTTTGCTGACTGGATGCGGTATAGAGGGCATCTGGGAGATGAGTCTCTGATAAATGGGTTTATACAGTTTGTCAAACAAGCACATTTGTGAGCAGCGCTTTTGTGATCATTCCCAGAACAGAATCACAAAGATGACTAATCGTTATGAGCCGTCTCTCATGTTCTGCCAAAGACATATAGGTGTATGAAATCTTCCTTTAATTCTCAAATAAATGCTGTACACCATCTCCTGTGTATAGATGATTGGCTGTCACCTTCTCCCTCTCTATGCTCTGTGCATTTTCCCCTCCTCCCTTTGTTTCAGTTATACTACCATATTTTAGAAGATCCCTTGTTATTTTGGAGGTGCATTTTGAAAGTTCCTTACTTTTCCTGTATCCTAAGTCTCACTTTTTAGTAGTTGTCCTAAAGGCTTCACAGGGTCTAAGCAACATTTAAAGCCAGTTGTCACTCAGAAGTTTCACTTTACAGATTGTAGTAAGACTTTGAATTGTGTTTCCAGATAATTAGAAAAAATAGATATTGTGAATTCCCTGAGAATTAGAAATGTAAAAATACTTACACTAAAATTTTCTACAAATAGATTTGCTATTTAATTTCAAAATAATTTGTTGATTCAGAATTATTTTGTGACTATCCTATCACTTGCTGTATTTTCCTTTACTTCGTGCTTGTCATATTTTTTGCAGAATAATAATAAAATATTCTTTAAATTTTTGTTTTTAAATATACTAAGGCAGCTGCTACATAATACTGACTGAACCATCTTATCTTATCTTTAGATCAAAGTATCTCCAGTTCACGCAGTAATGGTAAATTTTGACATTGATATTTTGATATATAGAGCAAGAAGATAAGCATCCGGTGCACTAACAGCAGAAACAGCTGGTTTCAATATCTTTGAATACTTTTCTCTGGGACACCAAAAACTAACACAGCAACATCTGTAAAGTGAGCATGCTTGTAATATTCTGCTTTCCAGGTTCTAATATAGAGCACATCATCACTGCAGCTGATCATAAATGAGTTCAAATTCAACAGTTATTTCAGAAGACATGCTCCAACTGCATTTAAAATGCTGACATCTGCTAAAGAAAATCCTATATTAATGAGATGAAAGGGCAAGATTCATTCTATGAATTATTTTTTGAGATTATTCATGCAGTTAGCTATATATCAGAGATCCTCTGCCATGCTTCTACAAAAAATTTTGTTGGAAACAAGCCAAAGACTGAAAAGTGTTAATAGAAGTAATGCAATTGTGTGAATCACTTCTTGTTTTCTACCAGGAGAAATTTTGCTTTCCCGGTTCTGTAAGTCAATTGGCAATGGTTTTGCAGTCTACAAACTGTTGTTATCCATGCACTTTGGCATTTCTTTCTGGACTATGGACTATTAGAAACACGGAAAGTATTCTCTCATCCTGAGGTAAGTGAAACACAACACACATAAATGACAGATATGCATCTCAGTTAAAATTCAAGCATACAAGTATTTCTTTTTAACTATGACCTTGTTTTTGAGTTATATCTTTAGTGGAAGTATCTCAAATGCACAATGCATTGGAAAGATTTGCTCAAACTCAACTGAAAAAAAGCATGTCATGCTATGGCTTCAGCTGGGAGCCTGTGAAGGGAAAATAAGGTTGGGGTTTTTTGGGTTGGTGGAGGTTTTTTTGGGTTTTTATTTGTTTGTTTGTTTGTTGGGGTTTTTTGTTTGTTTTTCTATTTTTTGGGTTTTTTTGTTTTGTTTTGTTTTGTTTTTCCCCTAGCACATTCTGCAGCATATATATTATATTTGGGATGGTTGTCTTTTCCACTTATCTCCAGTACTGGTCACAGGTGGAGACTGAAATAAAGTCTGGGCTGGTGCCTTCAAGTAGCACAGAGAATGTTTTTATTTTTTGTTGCTTGCTGTCAGATTTTTATTATATGACACCATTTCATAGAATCATCATAGAAACATAGAGTGGTTTGGGTTGGAAGAGACCTCAAAGATCACCTAGTTCCAACCCCCCTGCCATGGGCAGGGACACCCTCCACTAGATCAGGTTCCCCAAAGCCCCATCCTACCTGGCCTGGAAACACTTCCAGGAAGGGGGCTGCCACAGCTTCTCTGGGCAACCTGTTCCAGTGCCTCACCACCCTCACAGTAAAGAATTTCTTCCTTATATCTAATTTAAATCTACCCTTCTTCAGTTTAAAGCATTACCCCTGATCCTATCACTGCATGCCCTTGTAAACAGTCCCTCTCCAGCTTTCCTGTAGGTCCATGGAGGTACTGGAAGGCTGCTCTATGGTCTCCCCAGCGCATTCTTTTCTCCAGGCTGAGCAGTCTCAACTCTCTCGGCCTGTCTTCATAGGAGAGGTGCTCCAGCCCGCATCATCTTTGTGGCCCACCTCTGGACTCACTCCAACAGCTCCATGTCCTTCTTATGTTGAGGGCCCCAGAGCTGGACGCAGTACTCCAGGTGGGGTCTCACAAGAGCAGAGTAGAGGGGCAGACTCACCTCCTTTGACCTGTTGGTCACATCTCTTTCGATGCAGCCCAGTATACGGTTGGCTTTCTGGGCTGCAAGTGCACATTACAGGGTCACATTGAGCTTCTCATCCACCAGCATCCCCAAGTCCATCTCCTCAGGGCTGCTCTGAATCCATTCTCTGCCCAGCCTGTAGTTGTGCTTGGGATTGCTCTGACCCACGTGCAGGACCTTGCACTTGGCCTTGTTGAACTTCATGTAGTTCACACAGGCCCACCTCTCCAGCCTGTCAAGGTCCCTCTGGATGGCATCCCTTCCCTCCAGCATGTTGACTGCACCATACAATTTGATGTCATCAGCAAACTTGCTGAGGGTACACTCAATCCAACTGTCCCTGTCGCCGACAAAGATACTAAACAGCGCTGGTCCCAATACTGATCCCTAAGGAATGTCACTCATCACTGGTGTCCATTTGGACATCGAGCTGTTGACCACAACTCTTTGAGTGTGACTGTCCAACCAATTCCTTATCCACTGAGTCGTCCATCTGTCATGTCCACGTCTCTCCACTTCAGGGACAAGGCTGTCGTGCAGGATAGTGTCAACTGCTTTGCACAAGTCCAGGTAGTTGACATCAGTTGCTTTTCCCTTATCCACCAGTGCTGTGACCCCGTCATAGAAGGCCACCAGATTTGTCAGGGATGATTTGCCCTTAATGAAGCCATGTGGGCTGTCACCAGTCATCTCCTTATTTTCCATGTGCCTGAGCATAGTTTCCAGGAGGATCTGCTCCATGATCTTCCTGGGCACAGAGGTGAGACTGACTGGTTGGTAGTTCCCTGTGTCTTCCTTTTTTTCCCTTTTTAAAAATGGGTGTTTTGTTTCCCCTTTTCCAGTCAGTGGTAACTTCACCAGACTGCCACAACTTCTCAAGTATGATGGATGGTGGCTTAGCAACTTCATCTGCCAGTTCCCTCAGGACCCATGGATGCATCTCGTCAGGTCCCATGGACTTGTGCACCTGCAGGTTCCTTAGATGGTTTTGAACCTGTTCATCTCCTACAGTGGGTGGTTCTTCATTCTCCCAGTTCCTGCCTTTGCCTTCTGCAACTTGAGTGGTGTGGCTAGAGCACTTGCTGGTGAAGACTGAGGAAAGAAAGTCATTGAGCACCTCAGCCTTCTCCATGTCCTGGGTAACCAGGTGTCCCGTTTCCTTCTGGAGAGGTCGCACATTTTCTGTAGTCTTCCTTTTATCACTGACATCATACCTATAGAAGGTTTTCTTGTTGCCCTTGTGATCCTGGCCAGATTTAATTCTATCAGCGCTTTAGCTTTCCTAACCTGATCCATGGCTGCTTGGATACAATTTTTCTGTATTCCTCCCAGGCTACCTGCCCTTGCTTCCAGTCTCTGTAGGCTTCCTTTTTGTGTTTGAATTTGTCTAGGAGCTCCTTGTTCATCCATGCACATCTCCTGGCATTTTTCCTGACTTCAGGCATCCAATTTAAGATCCAGAGGAAACTATCAGGCTAATTTGTCAGACATATTAAGACTCTATTCCTTGCTTTTCTGCAGGGAATACCGATTGCCATGTCTTCATAAGAAAGTCAAAGTCTCCCAAGCCCATGCTCCAAACTTTAAGCCAGGGATGAGCACCATCTCATACAACAAGCTGTATGCCAAGATATTCAGGGACTGAGAGATGAAAGACTTGCATCACATGTTTCTGCAAAGAGGGAAACAGAGAGCACTGGAGATAGGACAAAGGTTAGCTGAGGTCCCACTGCTCCACTGGGAGACATGGCTAGGCTGCATATGACGCTACATCGCAAGATGACCTGGCGGTTTTAGGCTCTTTAGCGCCTATTGTCTTGCAGTTCATGGGAGATTTGGCCACGGCCTGCCACAGAGTATGAGGCACAGGAGATGCACTTGCTGCTTACAAACTGCACAGGTTGTGAGTCACAGATTGGTCACTGCTAGGAAGTCATTGGTTTCCAAGGTCTCTCTTGTTGTTTTTTCAAGCAATGTTACAATCAGAGAGAGCTGATGTCTACGACCTCCTTCCGTGTTTCTAAGTTGTTATTTCTGTGGGTAGGAAACCCTGGTGCAGACACCATCTTGATTTCAAAGCTGCACCAGGATAATTGCGTGCACAAATGTATTTCTTTGCCTAACTCATCTAGCTGCATAAGCTTGCGAAGTTCAGCTCCACTTGCTGTCATTCAGCCAGAATTCAGGCAAACATTTCAATAAATATTACACCCATTTAAAAAAAACCAAACATCAAAACCAAACAAACAAAAAACAAAAGAAAAATGTCTCCTACAGCCCTGGTGATTTTCAACTGAAAGTGCTTGCTGTCCTCCCAGCTGTGCAATTCCTTTAAATAAATCCTTTAAACATGTATCCCTGTTTGCATCTTCATCCATCTGTGTATGGCGGGTAGAGACAGTATGTTTGGAGCTGAAAGGAAGGCCATGAGTTGATACGAGTTCTGCAGTTGAATGTACGGGAGTGTCTGGGAGATCTGTATAGGCAAGCTATGTATTGCATTTCGGGTAAAAGGCAGGCCTTGGGGAAGATCTGTAGCTTCGTGCTGGGAAATGAGCATACTTTTTATAGTGTGCAAGAGGAAGAGATTTGATTTTTAAGAAATATGTATTTAAATAGAGGTATTTAAAAAACAGTACTGTTTCACACAGAACAACAGTGGAATAGTAAGTGAAACAATTGGTAAAAATAATATAAAGAATATAATGGATTTAATTAATCTTTGTGTAAGGGACATTAAGCAAAAGATTCTGTACTAAGATTCCCTTCTGATATGGCTATAGAAAGCTAAATAGCAGAAGTGAGTTAATCTAAGCTTCTGCCTCTGTGAAGATCACACAATTTTGTACACATTACCCTGTGTCTTAGAAAGATACCCCACGGACAGGAACAGTGTGCCAGAAGGAACTAAGTGCCCAACATCATGTCAGCAAAGGGTCTTTTAGCCACTGAGTAATGTCTGAGCCCATTGTTGTGCATCTTAACTTGCCTTTGCCTGTATTTTTTCAACATCATTAAACTCTACTGGCTAGCATTTCTTTCCCTTGCAGTATTTGCATGTAATTACTTTTTGTGATTTCTTCTCTGCACCTGCTACATGCTGGAATATTTTTGCTTTTGGGTCTCATAAGCCATAAAAAATGGTCTGCTAGAAAAGGCCTCTCTTAAGTATTTGCAGATTTCCTTGAGATTTTTTTTTTTCAAATCCTGCTACATTATATCAAGATATAGAAAAACATAATTATCTTACCTAGGAAAACCTTTGTTAAACAAGTAATAGCATTCCAAATATTTATCTTCACTTAAAAAAACCCCTTATTATTGAAAAGCAAATGTAAGTCAAAAGCCAGAATTCACTTATAGCTAAAAAAGGTTTAATGCTTGGCAACTAGGTTCCAGATACAAACATTGCTCTGTCTTTGCAACACCATATATATTAAGTACTTGACACAGCATGTATGGTTAATTATTCCCACTATTTTTCATCCTTTGATGGTAATAAATGTTGAAAACAATTACAGGAACCAATAGAAATATTCACAAGTAAGTAGTGTGTATAAAAATACGGACTGTGGGATTTGGCCCATACAGTACTTTCACAGAAGAGTTCCCCTTTGTTCCTGCTGAGCAACAACTGAAGTCTAATTCTACATGGTCTAGTTATTGCTTTGAAGAATGAAGCATTTGTTGGCCTATGGCAAAGAATAATGCAGTGGAGGGGACTGGACTATATAGCTGTTTGTATGTGATTAGATGGCAAATCTGTATGAGGAGAGAAAATAGTTATAGCGATGTTGGTTTCTGCTACTTAAGGGCTGGACGAAAACATGTTCAAACTCTTTCTGGGTTGGTTAGTTGGTCTGTGTGACCAACAGTGATCCTGTGATGTGTGGAGTTTATTTGGGAAGTATCTGAACAGGAAATATTAATATGGCCTCCTTCCTTTAGGGACTCTTTTGCTGAGTCTGGAGAGTGAGAGCTAAGACACTGGAAGTCCTGGAGTGAATGGGATGGAGATGTATAAGTTATTTATTTTTATATCAAGAGTTTTGGCCAAAGGTTGCTAGAGCCAAAACTCTTCCACATGTCAAGACCACAGAAGCTACTGAGTCAAAATACCTTTCTGAACCCAAGGACCTCAGAAGCTCCATCATTGTATGAGATACTGTGGGTCTCTCTCCTTCGGTGAAAGAGACTACCTCTGCCTGGGATGTTAGTCTGTAACCATGGCTGAGAGCTGGTGTGCCACAGCTGCTGCTGGGACTGATAAAGGTGTTGCTGTTACACCACATTTCCAACATCTGCTTGTTGGATCCAAGTGCTGCTTCTCACTGAGTATATAAATGTTAAGATCTTTGGGGCTGAACCCACCCCTTTAATTTTACAAATTGGATGCACACTATTTTTTGTGGCAAACTTTCGAACTGTTTGGGACTTGCGGGCATTTCTGAAGTAGCAATGAAACAGCCTTGGCCCCAGATGTCTCTTCAGAGTTGCCAAATATGTATAAAGCCACTCTATTCTATCTACTCTAACAATTACAGGTTACTTTCATCCTATGTAAGCTATAAAATCCACATTGCAGCTGTTTGCTTCTATGGAGAGTATAAACTCTGCAAGTACAGTCTTCCTGACAAGCTTTGCAACAGTTTAGTGATGACTCAGGCACTTCACCAAAAATGAAGAGATCCCGTGCAATGTATAAATTCTACTGAGACCCTGCACAGCCTGTGAATTCTCTAGGATCCCTTGCAGAACACTCCAACAATCAAAACAGTCGGAACATTTAAAGCTATTATTATTCTTCCCAGAATCTCCATAATCCTCACAGGCCCAGTCAACAGTAAGAACTGAGTAAGTCAAAATGTGCATTTTGTAATTTCAGTTGTTGTTGAGATACTGTTTGACGAAAGAAAACAAAAAAACTCTACCAATTTTCAACTCAAAAATGTATTTTCCAATTACTATCAAGCCTCCCACTAAACAGTCTGCTGGCAAGAAACTTCCATGATACAATACAAGCTGATTTGATCCCAAACAACTTGGATTTTTGAGGCAATTTAATGTCACTTAAAAAGTAAAGGTTACTGTTCTGGTGCTTGTACTGCCTATGCAATTGCACAGGCAATTGCAGTTTAATCATAATATTTTAATAATTATAGCTCAAGCTTCTAAAAGGAAAAAAAAAAAAAAAAGATTACATGTTTGTGTCCTGGCAAACACTTGTAGGCATTAAAAAGCTCAAGCTTGGATCAGGAGCTGGGAACCCAAGGCATACCAGTAAGCAGCAGAGCACTCTAAAACCAACAATGTTCCCTCACAGGCAAAGATTTTAAACAAAGGACTTCAAATACATGGAACATTATTGGAGAGAAAAAGCAAATGTAATTAACTGGGTTGTGTGACTACCAGCATGCAGTGCACACTTCCCATAGCTCTGAACCCAGGCCTCCTCCTACAGCTGGAGCATCGTCCGAGGCAGCTAGCTGTAATGCCTCTGTAGGTTGTTGCCTATGTTTACAGCAATCCAGCTCCTGGCTATGCTGATCTCTTCCCTCTAAGGGAGTTTCCAGCTGTTTTACCATCAAACTGTTTGCCTATCACCATATTGCCGCTACTTACATTGCCTCTTCATTATCATTGCAGGCTACTGTGTTGGAGACGGTAATCTTTTACTGTCCACAGCTCTCACACATAAAATTCTTTTATTCATACGTTTCTGGACCTTGAAATCAATTTTTGTTTCCTCAACATCCAGCTGACGTCCTTTTAATAAGAATGTCCCAAAGTCCTATGCAATACCCATACAAATAAAGCTTGGCCCAAGCAAACATCTCTCCTTGCCTGCCAGCAGATACTGATGCAGAGCTAAGGGTTTTTCCAGCTCAACAGCTTTCTGCAGTGGGTGCCACACTTTTGTCAGCATTTCTCTTGAAGTGGATTGTCTGTCTGATGGAAAACACTTATCTCCTCCTCTACTTCCCGGAAGATTTTCTCCTCTTAGGCCTTAGCCTTCCACAAGTAAATTCAGAACCACATCCATTGTCCCAGAACTGTCTCTAAACAAACACACATTAATTTATGAAATCCAGGTTGGAACAGAGCACAGAGATTCCCTAAGTCATAACAGCAGCAGGAGCAGACCACCTTCAATTTTGCACACAGGCTTTTTCAAAGTCCCCACTTTGAGACAATGGAAGAGAAAATATTCAACCAGATGTGACCCAAATTTTGTAATTATGGTGACTTTTTACTAACATGTGTAATTCCGGAGTCCAGGACACACACTTTGGACAGGTGGAGAAGAAGCAAATTTGAAGAATATGTGGTTCCCGTTTAAAGAGATCTCATCGAGGTTTCTGTTGTTCTTAAATATTACCTAGCTTTTCTTACACACACACATACTCGTGGCTGAAAGATCCACATAGCCTCTAGCTTTTCTGTGAATTTCCTCATTCTTAATTCTTTTGTATACATGTAAGAAGGTGAATTATTGAGAAATAACATTGAAGCATGAGTCCGTGGATTGCTATTGCAACCCCACAAAAGCAAGAAGCAGATGTACAACAGAAGACAGCAACAGAACAGGATTTATCTTGCACTGGCCTGTGTGTTTATGGAGTTCTCCTCTGTGGGATTAAGAAAATGTTCTCCTGGCTTCCCCGTAGTTCTCTGGCTGATGTTGCTCGTCACCCTTGTGCGCATGGGTGTGTACCTCCGAGAGGATTTTCTGTTTTCCTTCTCCCACCCCTGCCAGTAATTACCAACACATAGTACCAGGGAATGAAGAAGAAGGGAGAGCTCCAAAGGGGCCTACCACCAATTCAATGGGGCTTTGATTTAACAGCTCCCAGTCCTTTGAAAACATTTTGCCAAGAAAAGCTTGCCATCAACACGTATAATCTCTTATCAGGGGCCATTGAAAGCCTGGGCTCCGAGGTTAATTCTCCCATCGCAACGAGTTTCAATCAGTTCAAAACTCACATCGAGATGAAAGCTACGAAGCCTTCTCGCCCGGTTTGTCCCGCAAAACCCACTGAGATCAACCGACTGGGGAGGATTAGGGCATGCTCATCTGCTGGCTCTCCAGCAGGACGGGCAGGCTCAAAAGAAAAACAATAATTAGGGATAATTGCTTGTGTCCAAACACAGGCATTAAAGCCCCTTTCCCCTTTGGTACTTTGTGAGCTGGAATGAAAAAGACACCCCCTGTTTTGACAGCTGGGCAGGCGAGCAGAGCTGGTGACAGATGAAGCGAGACGTCCCCGGGCATCGGCGGCCCAGCGGGGCGGGCCCGGGCGGGACGAGGCCGGCAGCGGCCGGAGCGGCCCCGCCTCAGGCCCGTCCCTCCGCGGGAGGAGCCGCCGCACCGCCCCGAGATGGCCGCACCGCCCCGAGATGATGGCCGCGCCCTCGGGCCGGCTCCGCCCGGAGGCGCTGCCGTTGCCCCCAACGGCCGTAACGGTTGCGGGGCTCTGCGGCGCCAGCACCCCGGCACCCGGGCGGTCCCCGGGAGACGTGCAGTCCCCACGGCGGGGGGTGGCGGCCCTGTAAAGGAGGAGGCTGGGGAAGAAGACGCGGGTTTGTGTGTTGCCCTTCCGCAGCACTGCCGCGCTGCCAGCCCGCCGGGACCCCAGCACCGCGGGCGGGAGGGGGGCGATGGGCTCCGCTCCGGAGGGGGCTGGCCGCGCTGCCGCGGGTAGCGACGGCGGGCGTCCGGAGCCTGCCCGGGGCAGGAGCAGCGCCGGTCACCTTTCTGCCGAGGGGCGGCCTCGAGGGGCGGCGTGCGGCCCCGGGGGGCGCAGGACCGGGACCGGGGCGGGGGGTGCCGGGTGCTCGGTGCCGCGGGGAGCCGAGTATCGGGACTCGTATCTACAAGTGTTACGTTTCTTGTACGCTTAATCGACAAATGCAAATCAGATGGGAACTGTAATGAGCTTCAAAACGACTGACTAAAATTACACTCTTGAGCTGTAATGTATACAACGGCATGAGTGATTAATTAGGGAAACCCACATCCGACAAGAAAGATTTTTTAAAGGAATCTTGGAAAACACTGCAAATACAGCTGGGATCCAGATTAATACATTTATCCAATAAAGCTCTTCCCGGTTTCCCTTCTGTCTCTCGCCTGGTCCTGTCTCCTTCTGCCTCACATTAGGGTCGGTTCAGCCCGCACTTCGCTGCCTAATCGGACGAGCTACACTTTTTAACAAGAGGTTATGTCTGTGTGTTGATGGTCAATATGATAGCCTTAAGGCGTTGGACATTAAAAGACTGGAAAGAGGCAGATGCTTTGCTTTTCCATTTGGGAGGTAAAGCATGGTTATGATCTCTCCTCTGAAAGCGGTGATGAAAATGGAGCTATATTCCTCCAGAAGAATGAGGCACAGGGAGCGTGTTTCGTAAGCGAGATCTTTAGCAGCAGCAGCAGCAGCACTGCTGTGGCAGCGGCGCTTGCGAACATAAATCAAGATGCGTTTTTGAAGCTGTTGTGGCTTAGGTGGTGAGGTACTAATGCAGGCTAACCGAGAATACGGATTATCATAAAAAGCTGGTCTGAAGGGTGACGGATAAAACGAGGCACGGAAAACGGTAACATATCTAATTCCAGCAGAGCGGACTCCACTGCTAGAGCTCACTTTGTTAAAAAAAAAATTTAAAGGTAATTTTTTTTTTTTTTTTTTTTTACATCTGCGTAAAATCCCAAACACCCGGAAGCCGGTGACTTCAGAATACACCGATGAGTAAAATGGATGGGAGGGTTTGAATCTCCCAATCTTATTTTATAGTACTATGACGACCTTACAAACGATACCAGTTTTCTTCCCATTTATCCTCGACTTTAAGCATTCTTAGCAGCTAATCTAAATCTGTCTGCATAGACAGATTGTTTATACATAGAAAAAAAATATTTTTTTAACATATATAAAAGTGTTAAAGATATATATTAAAAATTACAGTCTGTTTCCATAGCTCCAAAACATAAAGCAAGTAAGTTGCCCACATCCGTGCTCCCGTTCCCCCCGAGCCGAGGCAGGCTGGGCAGGCTGCCTCTGCCCCTGCGTTTGCCTCCGCGGTCCACGCCGGCAATGCCGTAACCCCATGCAAAAATCAAGCTTGCAGATAGCAAACTCTGCAAGGAAACACGGTGTATCACACACGGGCAATGCCAGCGAGAGCATCCTCGGGGTTATTTTTTGTTGTTGCTCTTTTCCTCAACTGCACAAAAATAACGAGCGGAAGTCTGAATGGAGAAACATTAAAATAAATACATTACAACACAAAATGCAAGCCTGGTCCCACGGGGAGAGATGGAGCACGTCTCTGTACTTTCTCGAGGCGGCTGCGGATATCTATGGAGCTTTCTCTGTAACTAAATCTCCTGTTACCGGATGGGAAAATGGAAGAATGGAAGAATTATTAAACCGAGCAATAATTGAAGTATCTCTAAATTGGTTCAAACGCAGGGGACACCTCTTTGAGAGTTCCGGGGGTCCCCAGCATATAACAGGTTGTCATTTAAATGCGGTATGTGTGGGTGTGTGGCGTGTGGTTTCTTTTTTCTTTCCCCCAAGGGTAAAATCTTGACAGCTGTTTCTCACGAGAATCTTTCGGGTGATTTTTATGGAGAAAACCTGACAGTGTATCGGCGGTATTTCCTAGCCCAAATGCCCGCTGCAGCCTCACCAGCACGCTGGCACGGGCAAATCCAATTCGAATCGATCCCTAACCAGTCTCCCAGCTCCAAAGTTACACTGCGAAATCCCAATCCTTTTCCTCCCCACTTTCACTTCCTTTGATTAGACAAGTTTTGACAAGCTGCAGAGCCCTGATAGAGACCATACCCTGCCTCCCGGGACGCGGAGGAGTCTACCCAAATCTTTTATTATGTTGGCGTATTCTCTGCTGCTGGATAAATATATTTTACTGGTAGTCGTAGCAATATTCGTGGTTGTGATTATAATGGCAATAATCGTCGTTGACTTGCTAAACGCCGTAGTTCGTTCTGAAAAGCTCCTAGCAATCATAATTACGAAAAATCTAAGAGCAAATAATGCACTAAACTACCTTTCTCCAGATACTCCTGGAAAACCTTCCAACCTAATGCAGGATCAAACACCAAACAAGAAACGTTGAACCTCGGTGTAGACGGTAATCTGAATATTGAATGAGAGACACAAGAGTCATCTCAGTCTACCGCAAAGCAGCCTCCGAGCACGAATGGGAGGACACCACGGGACTGTGCCTTCAGCTCCTCTTTTCCTAAAAAGCTCCTGAATAGATCAGTAAGAAATTAAAAGCAAGGAGGATATACCACGTACCCTGGGGTAGGATTTGTCTTGTGTGGGCATAATTCTCTCCCGATCTTGTTGTACACATAGATAGAGAGGGGAGAAGTGCTCTTTAAAACGAAATTTGAAAGGGTACTTCTACGTTTACTTTTAAAATGAGGTCACTTATTCTTTGACTACAACTGCGTGACAGCCTGCCGCGGCCAGGCGCCTGCACACATCTGATTACAAATATGCGAATCAGAACCCTAGGCTGGATGCTGCATCAGCGCCTGGGGGTTTTATTGTAGATGTTACACTTCGAGGTTTACGTTTTTGTTTGTCTAATACAATTTATGCCAGGTGATTTTCTTCCAAATTAAGCAAGAGACGCCGATAGCTGTAAGAATTAGCTTGTGTCAATTTTTAGGTGGAAAAGGGAATTTGACTATGCTGCAGTCGAACATTTCAACAGCCATTTACCACTAAAGAGCGCAGCTTCCAGAGTTATATACCTTGTACTACAGTTCATAAACTTGATTTATAATGAAATAGAATTGCTGGGTTTTACTGCTCTGGCCCTCCCAGCTGGTAAGAATTTGACTGCAACATGTGGGATTTACAGTGAGCGAAAACAGCATTATATCGAAAGCTTCCTCTGTATACGATATCCCAGTCAACAGGTAATGGAAAACTCTGTCTTGCAAAACCACACACGCATTCAAAACCAGATTTTCGCGGTCAGATGGCGCAGAGGAGGTCTGCGTGCTCCTCCGCTCTCACATTTGCCCGGTGCCGCACCTACAGCAAAAGTGCCCCGGCGGTGCCTTTCAAGGAGCGGGGGGAGCCCACACCGAGGACCCGACTTCCCCGTTCCGGGGGCTACCGCCGGCGATGTGGATGGGAGCAGGAGCAATGCAGGAGGGCGACGGGGAGCCGGCACGGAGATTTTGCGCTCCCCGTTCTCGGGCGCGCATACGCGGTCGCCGGCGGCCGAAGGAAAAATGCGGGCGCTGAATTTTCAGGAACAAATCTTTTCCCGAGCATCCGTGGTTGTCCCGGTGCAATAGCGCGGATGCAGGTCGGGGAACAGGGTGGAATGTGTGCCAGTTTGGCGTGCTAATATTTGTGCCTGAAATAAGCTGTCGATGTAGGCACGTAACCTGATGTGTTTTAATACAACAGGGTGGACAATATTCGGTGTAAAACCCCATCTCACGGCTCGGTCCCCTCATAAAATCATAGCCCAGCGCAACGATACCGGCAAGGACGAGTGTGCTGTAACCAACGCATTATTAACAAAACGGTTGAGAAATCAAAACGCTGCCCCATAGGGTTACCTCCGCAGCCCCCCACCTTCCCGGGGGGCGCACGGAGCTCTCTTCGCGCTCCCTTCCCCCGCGGAGCCGTTCGCACCCTCAACCCCGACGTTACCGGCGGCTCCGCCAGCCCCTGCGGGGGCACCGATCCCGGCGGCTGCCGGGGAAGGGAGCCCCCAGCCCGTCGCTCGCCCCCCCAGCGAGGACACCGGCTTTCCCCCAGCTCGACCCCGGGCTCTGGGGCGGCGGATGCTTCGGGAGACCTCGCCGCTGCGGGGCTTCGGCTGTGCCCGCTCTGGGGGCAGCGGGCTTGCAAGGGGAGCCGCAGGACTCCCCATGCTTTTTGTCCTCCTCCGACCCTCTCCTTTCTACCCACGGACCGCTCTGCAGCCCTGTCCTAAAATGTGTGGCGTCTTACCGAGGCGCTTGACAGAGGGCTACCTCTCACCAGGAAAAAAAAAAAATGGTTTTCGAGCCTGTGTGGAGGACATGGGGTGGCCCAGGAGTGCGGCTTTCGCTGCCTGTACCCCGGAGGGGCTGCGGCTGTGCGGTGGGAGCGGGAGTCTCTGGCACAGCCCCGCTCGCCCGCCGGCTCCGAGCACCGCGAAGCGACACCCAGGGGCATTTTTGTGGGTGATTTGTACAAATCCGTGGAAAACTCAGGAGAGGGAGGGAAGTGGAGGACATTTGGGATAGTGCGAAACCCGTGCTGGAGAAGGAGAAGTTGGCTTTGGAAGTACGGAACTGTATCTTGCCAAGGTGGTAATTGGAAAAATATCCCTGCAAGCCAGCATTTCTATAGGTTTGGGGCTTTTTTTCTTTCCTCTTTTTTTTTTTTTTTCCCCCCCCTCCCGGTACAGCACAAGTTCATGTAAGCTTTCGACAGCTACAGCCGTCAGAGTTTCCATCCCTCATCCAGAAAGCCACTAACCTGCGTTGCTTTTGCAGTGGCTATTTACAGGCAATTATAGGATAGGCATTTGTTACCGAAAAGCAGGAACGAATGTGGTCTTTCGTCCTCTTTCATGCTTTTAATTAAATGGTTCTTTCTGTTGGTGCACACTTAAACACTTCTTTTCTACTTGCCTCCAAAGCTGCTCGCTTAAAAAATACTGCCATACCATAGGTTTTAAAGATTTAAATTTTTTTACTGCCATCCTCTCTGGGCTAAATGAAAGGTGATGGGTTTACTTTAGACCATTCATACGCTGACAAGAAGAGTCAAATAATGATTAACGAGCGTATTTCACTGCAGGGGGTCCCAGGGAAGGGGAGGTTTTGCTGCGCGGCTGGCCGCAGCCTTGGCTCCCCCCGCTAAGCCCCGGCCCGCTGGGTGGGTGCTCGTGGGCCGTGGGAGTGTCGCAGGGGCGGAAGGTACTGTGGAAATAAAAGGTGGCATCATCATCATCATCATCATCATCATCATCATTATTATTATTATTATTATTATTACTACACTTACTGAGAAGCAATAATGTAAACAGGCACTCGGAGATGGCAGTGAGCAACTTCTAGCTTCAGTGGTTTTGCGGGATATATGGCTTCTCATATGGTCTTGGTATTTTGATTGTTGCTCCTCTCGCTGTAGAGTTGTGGTCTTGACACAGCTGAGTTGATAAATCAAGAAGCCAGCAAGAGACAATCACAGGCAGGCTGTCTCCTTCGCTGAGAAATAATAACCGAACACACTGTAAACCCAACGTTATAATCTCAGCAGCAGTTTAATTTATGTTCACCAGTGGTCTTAGCATAGAGACGCTATTTGTAAAAATTTCTCCGTAGTAAAATAGTTCGTTTTCGTTTGAGGTCTCCATGCATGCCATTTCCCGATTTTCTGTGGTGTACATTCTTTGTTTCAAGTTCATGAAATTAATAAAACTGGGTTTAAATACTCCAGAATAGTCCCTTGCTGAGAATAAGTAAGTGTTGTGTTCTCGGGCTAATATCTGCTGTTAAAAAATACTGTTCTTCTTTCCCCCACATGAACTGTCCGGGGAACAGGAAATCAGGCAACTACTCTTTGTTTGCAGCAACGTGGGGGAGACGAGAATCCCCCTTGATAACACTACCACTAGTGATCAGGACATTCAGAAATCTTGATGCTGCAATTGTGTTTTTTTATCCGAATCTCGGTGACTATCCCCTTCCATCACATTTCTCCACACCTCTTTTTTTCGCTCTTTTTTCTCAGCCCAACCTAGCCGCCCCTTCTCTAGACCCAAAAGTTCCTTTTCGCTTAAGCTCTTCAAACCACCCCCCTCTTTTCCCTACACACCTTTAGGACCTTCTCCGTCATTCCTGAAAGACGCTCGTTATTAGGAGACATCCCTCGGGGCGGTGCATTCAGCCTTGACCGCAGCCTGTGTGTCTCCGGTCTGACATACTGAGAATTCAAGAGGCACATGGGATGAAGGTCCAGATCAAAAGGAGATAATCCAAACGACACTGAAGTTTGAGCTTTATCGTTTCCCCCTTCTTTCTAAAATATTTGTTGAAGGGAACAGTTCATTAATTGGAGTAAGATATGATAGCTCTATTGATGCCAGTGGTATACCACAATTTATAGCAATTACATATACATGTCACAATCAAATGTCAACCTAACAGAGGCAGACACTTCAGCAAAGAAGAAAGCCTGTTATGGGGTTGGAGAGGAAGGGACAAGAACTAGAACTGGGAGGTTTTTTTGAAATCTAAAAAAAGGAGGTAGATCGGATTCCATTTGAGGTTTGTGCCATTTCTTATTTTATCCTTGTGGTTCACCAATTCCTTGCTAAACAATAATAGACATTCCTACATAATTTGATATTTAGCTATTAAAACGATTCAACATGTTCCATACATAACTTAATTAAGATCCCACCTTAAATCAAGCGCTCGTGTATAATAAGCCTAAGTCCAATGTGGGACAATTGCTCTGCTGCTTTGAAACCCCAGTGCGGTGTGTGCCCGTGTAACGCAGGGCAATTCCTGGGCTGTTTGCAGCCAGTCCCTGCGGATCTGGGCCTTTCCCTTTGTTAGACATCTGCCATGTAATCTGTGTGGAGGACTGGAAAGGGCAGCCTTGTAACAACATTATTTCAGGAGGATAATAAGTAGCCATCATAAATTCCTTTTTTAATAGTTTATTGCCGGTTGTAGTCTATTGACAGTGCCTGTTTTATAGCATGGAGGAAAACAGTTCCTTGTTGGCACTAGTCACTAAAACTGTTTGATAGCTCTGGCCCTTTTTAGTGCCTTCAGAGAAAACCTAGTGTCTCATGAAATGAATCATAAATAGCTGAGTTGAAGTTGAACAAAAGACGGAAAGAGGGAGGAAAAAACCAGTCTTGCACTTACTGAAATATGTTTACTTTGGACAATAATCTATTAACTAGTTTAACAAAGATACTTTAAGGCTCAGTCCTGCTGTCTTAGCTGGAAGAAAAAATAAATTCCATGAGGATTGTGTCTCGGGCCTCTATGAGGAGACTGTTTAGCAAAGATTGTCTTTCTTCTAGCTCACTGAGTAGTACGTACAAAACTCTTATGTACTAGACTTCACCTTTTTGAAAGCAGAAGCAAAGCAGTCTAATGCTTAGAGCTGTCTTGTCATCACTATCCTGTTATGTAACATTGGACAATTTAAGCAATCTCTTGGGGTAGGATACAATGAAATATTTAGAGAGGGCTGAGAAAGCACTGGATGCCCAGTGGGTCCCACAAAATCCCAGCTAGGCTGCTGTGTAACTCTCCAGATGTTTACATTTACAGTGCCTACCCTGAATAATTTTAGTCTGAACCCTAAGACAATCACTTATTAAGTCTGTTCAAAATCCAGAAACCTGGATATCCCAGTCAATACTGGACTTTGCTGGTCAAGTAGGAGGACTTACATTCTTTATGGGCACCATTGTACAATTTTGTTAAAGGTTACCCAGATTTTCTCATCCCCCTTCCCTCTCCAAGGTCTGATGAGTGCAATATAGATCCCCAGACTCCAGTTTCAGCCTGAAATGTTAATTTAAATTTTTGCCAGTTTTCTCCCTAACCAGCCCTTCCCCATATGACCTGTCTGAGCAGGTGACTTTTAAGCTCATCTAGGACTCATCTAGTCAGCTCACCAGGAACATCTGACTTTGGACCTAATTTATTTTGGATGAAATATTGTGCCGGATGCCAGCTTGAAAGACAGGACTAAATGGTGAAGCCCAATGTGTATATAACACTGAGAGAGAAGTGAGAGACTTGGGTTCAATGTCCTCCTCAGCCAGCCTTAGAGGCTGAAAAATCTTAGATTAAATCTATGTTTCTCATTTGTCATGAAGGTATCTAAGCCACTGCCCTTCTTAAACTGAGCTGCACTGCAGAAATTAATCCAAAACTCGGTGCAATGGAGCACAGCTTTGGATTGTTGGTTTTCAGGCATTCAGTTATGCTTCTGGTACCTGCTCCTGGTCTGCTAATACTTTCCATCTAACACTTTTATTTGTAATTCCTCAGAAGAGGACTCAAAGTCCCAGAACCGCTATGCCTTCCAAGTGATGCTGGTTATGAGGCTAGAGCCATGCTCCTTCACTGTGTCAGTGTAAATTCGTCACTCCGTACAGCTACAAGAGGAATGAGGAACATCTATGCTTTTACAAGTAGAACAGATGCAAACATGAGCCACCAGCCACTGGGCTAAGACAGGAATTCCCACTTCCAGAGAAAATGCTGCAATCCACCTTTTTTTAAAAAACAAAACAAAACAAAACAAACAACCCCTGTATAGCAAATGGCAACGTTTCCTTCACCTGAGATAAACTCCATGGTCTGTGCAGACCATATGATCCAAAGGGGGTACTGGGCCATATTATTCATGCAGGTGAAGACAGCTTTCTACAGAGATATCTCTCAGGTGCTTAAACTGCAGAAGATCGGAAGGGATTTCACGTGCTCCCCTGTCCCTAGCATTTTTTCTTAGTCCATACTGTACAGCTCTACACTCTATCTCATAACTGATCGGGTCCTCTTCCCAGGTGTGTATGCATTGTAGAGGAAACCTGGGCACTTTAGGCTGAATTCTGGATTTCAGTCTGGACTGACTGGTGTCACTCCTAGTTTGTGACAGTTTTCTTCTTTGTTGTATCACACTCTGGTGATTTTATAGGATAAGAATCTGTGATTATTTTTTTCCAAGTAGGCTAACATTGCCACAGTTATCCCTGTCTTGTTCACTTCAGGATTAAATTTCTCTTGAACCTGCTTTTTGGACACTCCTCCTGAACATCATCCATTTCAATCTACTTCTCCATTGTGCCTATGATTTATGATTAGCAGTGGTCCTCAGTTTCGTCCTAGGGCCAACACAAAGATTGGCCTTGTCTGATATCTGAAGTCTTGTCCCAGTAAATGCCTCTCTCCTCATGTCATCTCTCGAGTGTTGGCACGGGCTGAGGAAGAAAACCTAACATCTCTGGTTTTGGTGCATGGAGGAAGAGGTGCCTTTCTTTAGAACCTTTTAGCAAAGAGTCATGATGGTGGAAATTGTGTACCCCCTGTGGTATGATCTGGGGTAGACTGCTCTGAGGAGTGTACAGAGTCTGATCTATTACAGAATGTGTTGGAAATCCGAGGAAGGGATAGGAAAGTCCAAGCAGAAGTTAACAGTAAAAATCAGATCACTCCTTAATTTCTGGCACTTTTTTTTTTTTTTTTTAATTTGCTATATGCTTTGAGTGAGACCTAAGGGCATTAATAAATGAAATAAACATTGCCGCAATCCTGTCTGTTATTTGTCAACCATCTGAAACTACAGATGAAAGACATGATTGGTGCCAAAATGAGTATGCGATGCGTATGTTGCCTATTTCTGCTATGCCAAGCATGAGGCTCACATAAATGGATCGTTGCAGCCACACACAGCCCCAGAGAAATGAACTGTGCAGCTGTTTGCATGCAACAGGCTACAGGGTTAGGGCCACAAGTCTTGATTTGCACGCAGTTACATGCAGGTAACTTTGCACTGATGAATGGTTTCCTTTATTTTTATTGCCTCTGAAGCAGAGATAATTGTCTTCCTTATTTCATTTATGTTGTAAACGCAAAATTGCTTGTATCTTTCAGCGCTTGCATGATCCTGGCCCACAGCAATAAAATAAACATATAATTTATTTTATGTCACTGTTTTTTTAAGGATTCCAGTCACCTGTGAGCATCTGGTGCAACAGCCCATGTTTTATTAGTGTGCTCTACCTTTCTTTCACTTGGGTTTCAAAGTTCACTTGCTAGACAGAGTCAGCAAATCCTTTTTTTTCCACTGTCATAGGGTACCTACAATTTTCAGAATTCTGCAGAAATGTCTGTGTATGGAAAATGAAGAAATTTTTTTTTTCCTCTGAGATACTCCACTTTACATATTCTGCCATAACTTTTTGTCTTTCCAGTTGGTTCATTCAGTATTTTATTTGATATAAAGTCTTAATCCTTTTCTTTCCAGCTTTTCGTCCTGTTGTTGGGACACAGTAAGGTGTGCAAATGCTGTGCAATACTGACACCTGCCAATATCTGTCTGGAGAGCACTAACCAATTTACAAGTGTCTCCTCATGACTTGACTCTTCTACAGGGAGAAAAATCCTCTTGACTTAAGCAGTATTTGGAGAAGACAGGCAGAAATGTTGGGGTCTTCTACCCTTTTCTCTTAAAAATATTTTTTTTTTTCTCATTTGGGGAAAATAGGAGTAGAAAAGTCTTCCAAACCAAAGAGAAATTTATAATAATTGAAGGAAAATACATATGCAACCAATCATTTTAGTGATATATTACTTTGCCTAATCATTAACTTAAAATGCTATATAAGAATTTGTAATCCACAGTAAATCATTTGGTAAGAGTGATTTAAATGTACTGTTGACTAATGTAAAACAGTCTAGTTTCCACACTCAGTTGGCTGCCAAACATTGTTTAAGAAAAAGGGGGGTGGTGGTGTGATCCAAGTTGACATAAGTTATAGCAGATATGCTCCAATGTAGTGGTGGTTTGCAGATTATTTGGTTTAACAGATAGGAAGAAGATGACATATTAAGTACCATGAGGACTGCCAGGCCTATTTTGTGCCTTAATTAGGATGCTTTGCAACTCTGTGTTTAATTCTTCTCAAAGCCTGCTTGGAAATGCCTTTATGTCCGTCTTATCTGCAATGATATTGGAGAAGTGAAGTGCTGCTTAATTTACTAACACAACAGCAAAATAAAGAGGCTACTTCTGTGGTAAAGGCACAAGGTTGCTCTTCTTGCTGTGATGACAGAGAAGTTAGGGTTTAAAAAACAATTAAATGAAGCATACTCTGTGCTGAAGTGCAGAAGGAAACAAGGAGAAGTGATAGGAGACACATCAAGTGGGTGCATTGTTGAGGAGGGAGACTGGGAATGGCCTTGGGCTTAAAGAACAATGATGTGAAAGCAGCAAGCAGTAGTAAACACTGTGTGAGGGAGACATCCCTTAGTCCTTTAATTCAGATTTTGCTTTGAAAGAAAAGAGAAACCAAGAACATATAAATACTGATTTTAATGTAGACAACAGTCATTTCAGTGAAGTGCTTCCTATTCACTATCTTGTAACAGATGTATTATTTCTGCTGTCACAATCAAAATATTCTAGAAAATGAGCCACTTCTGGATTGGACGGCATGTTGTATCTTTTATCTTTCCCTAGACTAAGATTGTATCAGTACCGCAGCGGTGCAAAGAGGGGGGAGGAGATCTGCTCCTCAGCCACTGCAACGTGATGCAGCACAGCTGAAAATCAACTTTGACACTCTTAGTACTCCAGCTGTAGCATCATGGGTGATCTGTTTGAATATTTACTCAGCTTTTCAAACAGTTTGTTCAGCCCTCCATGTTGCTCCTGCTACATGACTGCCAGTACCTGAGACAACTAACTCCAGGCTCTCGTATTGCAGCCACAGCAGTGCAGTGGATCCCAGCAATCTGGGCAGGGTGCCTATGATCTCAGATCCTTTTGGTGCGTTGGAAAACATCTACCCCACGGTGCCCGTCTGCAAATAACGCTGTCACAGCTTTGATCTTGTGTGAGGTATGAGAGCACGTTCCCAGCAGAGGAATGGTAGAGAGATTAGCTCATTCTGCACTATGCAGTTCCTGCAGACAGCCTCCACGCCACCCCCTCCAATGCTCCTTTTGAAAATACATCATGATCAAATGGGTGTAACACTTCTAGACACTGTGCAGAGAAGAGCCTTTGCAGACTCAAGTATTAGTACACCAGACAGAATCAATGGGTTTACAGAAAATCAGAGATTGACAACATTGGAACATTGTGTATAGGAGTATTAAAAGCAAGGCTATTCCCTAGAAAGTTAAAAAAATCCATTTAATTTATATATTTTATAGCCTAAATGGTCACAGGTGACTAATGACTTCTGCATTACTAATTTTTTTGAGTACCCAGCTGTAATACCTTAAAGCTATGTGGTTTTCAGAGTGTTATTAAGCATTTTCTGACAATCTGGTTGCTTTTAGGCAAAGGTATTGAAAAAGCATATGCATCTCAAAGTAGTACTACAAGGCAGACACCAAAAAGGGGAGGAGGTTTGTTAGAGTATGTTCAAGAGTAGGTGACACTGAAGGGGCAGGAAAGGTTTTGTGCAGCAGGAAACAAGCTAGCCAGGCAATTACAATGAAACTAAGATAAACAGTTTAAAGAGAACTATTTGACCTGTTTGGACCTACTTTCTCTTGTCATTATCACCAGCCAGCATCTGTATGCTTAGGGGTAACTCACCTCCCACATGGTGCAGCATCTAGTTCTGTGGAGCTTTAGCCCTCCTGCTTACAAGACAGAAGCCCCCAGCGAGACCTGCTTAAAATAAGGTTCATTGTGGCTGTGGCTGGAGCAGCAGAGCAGAGTCATGGAGAAGCAGAAGCGAACGTGACTCCACTGGCAACATCAAGAGCTGTACTTGGACACAGGGACGAAGTATCAGAGCAGACCCAACAGACAAGAGAGCAGAGGACAGCCACCCTTGCCTTTGTGGCATCTATGTGTCAGGTCAGACCCACTGGTGGATGTGAGCACCAGTCTCATGGAGTGGGGGAACCAGTCACCTTTTCCTCAGATTTGGGCACTGCACAGCCACCTAATCAGGAGCTGGGGGGTAAATGTCCCCCACATATCTCCTGACTCATGTACATGTTAAAGTGTGAACTGACTGGTGGAGTCGTGGTGCCACTGCCTCTCCTCTCTCACTTCTCCTTCACAGGTGACGATGCAGCTGAGCTCTGATCTTGGCTAGGCTAAAACTGACCAATGACATCTGATAGGATCTTGAAGGTCAGGAATTGCCATCATCTCTTGTATGCTACCCATGGCTGTAGAGAGAAGGTGTCCAGTAGGCATGCCAGCTTTCCCTGCAGCAGAAGAGAAGCTCTCTTCCACTCTGGAGCACCAGCTTGACTCCTTCCAAGTGTCTTGGGTTCAGGTTCTGCAGCTGCCTCCCACACCATCCCCTCAGTCACTTCAAAACTTTTTTTTGACAATTCCATAGCTCCTGGCTCAAAAGAAAGTCATCCACCTAAGACAGCTTCAAGGCTCCTCTGCTTGAAATTCTTGCCTGTCCTTTTCTGCCATTTTTTTAATCCTGCGGTCGAACCTGCCATAACCTCTAGAAGCAGAGGTTTGGCCTTTATGGTCCTCCTTCCATCCCAATGCATCCAGCACCTGTGATGCTCCTAAGTGCTTGAACTGTCCCAGTAGTCTGTACTCCCACTGCTGAGGGAGAAACCCCTGCAAAAATGGCACTTTGGGCCACAGCTTTTCTTTGGCTACCTCAGGAAGTCCTGTCTGCTCAGCTGATAGCCTTGTTAGCTGTGACAAAATTAACGCATAAGAGTCATATCTATATGCGTGTGCACATCACTATTTTGTCTAAACAGCGACATCTCCTGACACCCGAGCTGCAGCTGTGTTAGTGGGTTACTACTCCAATAAAGTTGTTGTTGTTGTTACACACAGTAAATGGCCTCCCGAGGGCCACCCTTAACAAGAACCATGTCTGCTCCTGCGTTTCATTCAGTGCCAAGCATGCTGTCAGCACTTAACAGCTATTAATAATAACAGAAGGAATTACAAAGCTTCATGGGATAGAATAAAGCCTGCTTAAAGGCAGTTCTTTGAGGGCTGTCCTACTTTGCTTGTATTCATACATCCAAATTGGATCTATTTAAGATGGTAAAGTTAAAATTACCAATGTAATGTAATTCTGAGTTTGAAGCTTTGCCAGACACTAACTGCTAAGAGTATTTCTATAAACAAAGTACACTTTCTAAAGGAACATTCACTTAAACTTTTAACTGTGATTTCCTAGGGAAAACAGTTGTGTTGGTGAAAATTCAAATATGCGGTTTAGTCATATGTTGATTACAAATTGTTTATAAAAGCAGCAAAGATTTCTGTTTTGGGCATTTTCTGGCAGATGTTTGATTAAAACTGGTTTGAAGACTTCATCATATTCTTTGGCTCCTATAGCTAGTTCATAAATGGCAACAAATACCTGATACGAAGATAATTATTTTACAAATCTGGCGTAACTGGGGCAAGTGACATTATTTTAAATGTTTGCGCCTAGGGAACCATGGCTGAATTTGTTTCAGTATTGCAGGTAATGAGCATCTTAGAAGTTTTCACAGAGGGCTGAAAAACTTATTCACATATGAAGCATGAAAGGCAGTGTGAAATTTTCCACTTTTGAAACAGATGTAAACAGAAGATGGAATATTTATCTGTGAGATACAAATTTTGAAATATTTTTATTACTATACAATGTATTGTAATTCCTGTTACACTGAACAATGAAAATAATTAATGCTCTGATAAACAAAGAACAATAACATCAACTTCTGAGAAATACCAATGGATATTTTTTTCCTAATATTTCAATTCTTGTTTCTCAGTCTTTGGTGACTTAATACAGACATGTGTTAATAGGTTAGATCAAGATGTGTATATTTTAGGTATGCCCACATGTCCATATCAGCTACACACACTCATGTACCCCAAGATGCTCTAAATGGGCACTTGACTTGACTCTGCAATCAAATACTGTTTTCTGTCCTCATTGCTTGTACTGTGCATGTAAAGACTAAAATATGTGTCCTGGTGCAGCACAGAAGCATACAAGTAGAGATCCTGTTCCATGTTCAGGATCCTGTTATAATCTTTATGCCTTTGACAGTGAGTTCTTCAGACTAGACTATTTCTTTTGTATTTCCACATTGATTTACAGTTTACACTGTTGAAACAATAGCAAAAAACAATAGCCAAACAAAAATGATTATAGTCAGTTCTGTTTGCTGGATGTATAAAAGCACATGATGAGTCTGGCAACCATAACATTTTTGTTAGTTGTTTTATGGAGTCTAAGAAAAATCTCTGATTTATATTGCTCTGCGGCAGTTTAATGGTGTTGCTTGTCATGAAAAATTGAACAACCTAATGCTCCCAACACCAGTATAAGCAACTAAGTGCCAGATAAAATGAGACTGAATTCATTAATTTACACCTGCACCAACAATACTCAGGCTGATACTCATTCTGAGCTGATGATATTACAAGTGAATTGTTATCCAGCTAGATCACAAGCCCTGCTTTGATTATGAAAGCATGTTTATTCACATTAAGGTTTCATTTTTTGTTTGGAAGCAAGGACAGAGTTTTGCATCTCATTTGGATTTTTTTTTTTTTTTAATACTAAACAGATGGAGGGCAGCTTGTTTTTTTGTGAAAATAACAGAAAGGTAACATAAAATACTTGAACATGTAATGTAAAAATAAAACATCTTAGTAATGGTACCCTGTGGGTCACTACCTCCTGTTCTGTATGGCTAAGTAAACATTAAAGAGTAACACATTTGTTGCTTGATTTTGATTAACCATCAATATTAAGTGCAACACATGGAGTGGACTGAAAAGGTAGAGGCATTTGAAACAGGTAGCATAATGTGTAAAAGGAGTTATTTTTTTTTCCCTTAGCCGTTACCTGGTTCTTTCTTTTCTGTCACATTGGGTCTTAATCTCTCTTCTTGACTTTTTCCTACCTTCCATTAAAAGCAAGGCCAAATCCTAACTAATTTTAACATGGAGCTTGAACAATTTATGAAAGGGCTTGTGCAGTTGCCTACCACAGCAGGAGCCGTGCAAATCTTTTCCACTTTGATGCTCCCAGGGCTGCAGTCTCTCATCAATTGCCGCATTAGTCCAGTTCCCACTGACACAACCCTACAGTAGGTGATTTTAAACAAGTTATTCTGCTCTTTGAGTGTGCATGCTGGGGTTCATGTGTATTTATGCTTGTATATTCTTGTGCCTCACCTATCTATCTAGCAGTTTTTTTGAATACAATGGAATTTATTCAGAAATGCAGTTCTAGGAGGAAATATCAAATGCACTTACTTGGAAGTGCTTGGAGTGCTCTTTTTTCCCTGCCTTTCCTTCTCATTATAGAAGTTTAAGAATAGAAGCCATCCTCCTCTGTCTTTCCCGCAATTCCCCATTTTTTCTATCATCTTCCCACTTTTCTGGACATTTATGTCTTTGCCCTGTGGCTTTCTTGAAGCTGGATGGAATTTGATGTCACCAAGTTAAGGGAAGGATTCGCAGATGCGATTTGCACCACAGCTTCTTCTCTCTGTTCCTTCCTGTTCTTTCCCAGCCTATCCATGTTTTAACAGGCTGAACAAAACCTCGCAAACAAAAGAATCATTAGACATTTCATACTACTGCCTTTATTCATCCTATCAAGCATCCTGTGCCTCTCAAGATTTCTTAGATACAAATAAAGGCCAGATTCAAGGATCTTAAAAAAACATGAAAAAAGTCCCTATCTGATGTGATTGATTTGTAGGGATGAAGCACATGCATATTTGTGCAGCTTTTATAGACACAACTGTGTTCATTCTGTCTGTGAAAAAAGGCATCTGGTCAAACCCCAACCCTGATGCAAAGGTGCTCTGTGCCCCTGAGGCAGCACAGTGCTGTCTATGGGTGTCCCGACCACTCCCTGTCCAGCCAGCTTGGAGGGCAGGGGGAGCAAGTGCCTGTGTGTCTGCAAAAGACCAAAAAGACATAGAAGACTATAACAATGAAGGGTGTTGGCATGTTGCAAAACACTGAAGTACCTCTGATTTTGATGGCAAAATCTGGGGAAGTGGAATATATAAGGCTTATTTGAGTAAACATGGCAAAATAATATTTATTTTCCCTTAATGTTTTGTAAGGATTAGTAAAGCCTCAGTGTTGATGGATTACATGTGTACAAATTTGGAGCTATGTAACTTCACTATTTAGAATAATTTTTTTATCTTTTTCTGTCGTTTTCCATGGAAGATTTTGCAGGGAACTGTTGTTTTGTGGCAAAAATCTTATTGCACCTCTACAGTTCTGAAGTGATTAATTTCTGCCGAACTCTTAGTAGTTTGTTTTCCTCCCTCCCCTAAGATAGCATAAGCAGAGTGAGGCTAACTGATTATCTAAAGAATGTGATTTTTGAAAAAGTTAATGAAATAGTTATCATGATGCATATGCTGTGGTAACTGCTGTCCTGTTCTACACAAATGTGGAAGGTGGCACAGTGAACCACAAGAGGCAACAAAAAAAACAGCAAAGAGGTGCAAACCACAGCTTTCTAAAGTTGCCAGCTTTTGCCAGGCCTCTGTGTGAGCCGACCACAGTGATGTGTAGCAGGTGCCTGAGGACACAAGGCTGTGACAAGCCAATGCTGCCTTGAATGCTGGTGTGGCCTGTTGCTGGCTGGGTTTGGGTTGCAGAGCAGCAGAAAAACAAGAAGGGCACCCCAAATGGTGTCTGTTAGCATGGAAGCTACCACCAGTTCCATGGTTAGAAGTTTAAAATGCACACCTATTTCTTTTTTGGCAGTCACCTACTCTGACTGCATTATTCAATATTTCCTTAGATATGCCTTCAGGCTAACAAAGCTTGAGGCTTTACCTTAAAGCTAAGCTCTTGATAGCACCCACTGAACCATAAGTAAAGAGGAAGCTGCAGCTATGCAAAACATGAAAATATCAGGCTATCTGCCCAGGGATGTTAAATAGCATGCCCTGTTTGTTAGGTAGCAAGCACAGCGTCTTACATATAGACTGATGATTCACCTGCAAAAATAAACAAAAAGCATCCACTATCTTTAAAAAAATCTGACACAATATAACCCAAACAGGAGAGCAATAATCTCATCCTAGGATTTTTATGAAACATGTGCAGCAGCTACTCTGCTACATCATGTCTCATGGTGTTTGCTAAATAGCATGTGTAGCTGCAATCAATTGCTCATTAGAGTTGCCACACATGAAACAATACAAGCAAACACGGCATTACTGATTTCCCCTTGACACTGTGCTGTTATCACATATGGGGTGAGGCTCAGGAGGGCGTTTTCTGACAGCTCACATGAGCTAGGGAGACATTTTTGCCTGTTCCCTATGGAAAATCTTCTCCATCACTTGTTGTTCAGGAAGACACAAGCCTGCTACATCTCAAAAGTAGACTCCACGTAACTTTGGAGGTGTTGACACTGTGCCCTGAAACCTCTTGAAGTAACCTCCATCAGTACTGGGAGAGGGTCTCCCATGAGCTCACTGGTGTCAGGAAGCTGAGGCAAGCCTCTCATGTAGGTCCACATGGGTCTGCTCCACCACATGCAACTCCTGCAGCTGCTGCCAAGTCACCCCATGCCTGCAGGGAAACGGGTGTTTCTAAATCAGGCAATTTTGAAGAGAGTCTCCCTAGAGTCGCTGCTTGCCCTGTGAGGCTTTGCATCACATCACAGGTGTGAGCTGAGTAATGTCTATTGGATGATGCTGAACCAGAAAATATACCCCAGGAGAACAACTCGTATATTTTAACTGCTAATCGGCATTCAGTCCCCAGGACTAAGTCTGATACAAACCTCTCCAACATGCAGTGAATGTGGACATCGGGATCTCTGCACCTGCTGTTTCACTTTGCAGACCCACTCCTGCTGAGCAGCACTGCTCAGCTAATGCAGGCACAGTCCGTGAGATCCCACCTGGCTGTGCTGTGTGCTTCTCTGCCAGACACACTGGTGCACACTTGGGGATGGAGCGGCAATAGTGACGTTCAGCACATCCTGCTGATGTCTATTCACTCTGACAGCTAAAGTGGAGCCAATAATGATGCTTGCAGCAGGCACAGATTATCTTACGTGCTGTATACAAACAGCATGCCCTAGTTCTTCGCAAATGACCCTTGGACTCCCTCCCTGCTCCTTCATGCAGAGAGAAGGCTGTCCTATTAGGTCACAGGGGTGAGGACGAAGAGGAGGGTGCATGTGAGTGCACTGTGCAGCACGTCTCCCAAAGATGAAGTCTTTCCAGATGTCAACTCTTCCTGTGACAAGTGAGGATACTCAGTTCTTTGATTTCACTGGGTCTTTCACCACAGGTATTCTTTTCCTTAAACAAGCCAATTCTCAGTTGTGTGTGAGCTCAGGGTACTTTTTAATAGCATCTTTAGCATTCCTAGTAAGGGAGAAAAAGCTTCAGCTCTCCTGGCTCAAAAGCCAGGTGGCATACCGCAAGGCAGCAGGTTAAAACGTACCAGCTCTGCATCCTTGCCACCTGCCGAGTCAGCGGGGACACACACGATCGCGCTAACGCCGTCCAATTTCAACTTGGGGCGGGTGAGCAAAACGAGCGCCCCGGCGGCGCCTGCGAGCTGCCGCGCCGCGATGCGGAGCCAGCCACCGGCCCCGCCGCTCCGCGGCCCCGGGCTGCGCCCCCGAGTCCCCGGCCCCGGCCCCGGCCCCGGGCCCGGCCCCGGCCCCGGCCCGCCGCTGCCGCCCCCGACAGCTGCTCCGGGACGCTGCGGCGCCCCCTGGCGGCGGGACGTGGCGGGGGACGATGGCCGGGGTCCGAGGAGGCGTCCGGTCAAGCTGCTCCGGCGGCTTTCGGGGTGAACCCGCTCGGCCGTTGCCCAGCTGGGGCAGGGGAGAGCGGCGCGGCCCCGTGGGAGAGGGGTCTCGGGCTCCGCGCGGCACGGAGGGTGCGGAAGAGCATCCCCGAGCATCCCGCGGGGACCCCGCTCCGGAGGCCTGCCGTGTGCGTAACCAGGGCTCTCTGGAAAGGAACCAGCCTTGCTTACAGGTTTATCTTTTGCCGGAGACCCCGATTTCCTAACTCCCCATTCAGTCTAAAATAACTCTTTGGAAAATTTCAGCACTACAACTTTTGAACACCTGCTTGTACGGGCTCTCTGCATGGCACTGGTGTATGCAGGCACTTGCGCAGGGGCATCAGTGGCAGAAACAGGTACCTTGGGTGAAATTTGGCTTTTGGGAGAAAGTGCTACAAAAGCAAAGCAAAGCAAACCAAACCTTGACTTGCATATCCCTGTACCTCCTCACAGATACAGCAGCCCTAACGTAAAAAAAAAAGACTTTGGATTCAGATTTTATCTGGGAAGAAATTCGCACCCTGCAGCTGCATTTCGCACATGGCATTTAGTGTTTTGAAACAGCTCCTTGATCCTAGAGCAGCTCTGTGCAGAATTTTTACTGCAATGAACAGATCATGCTCAGCTTCGTATCAATAGATGTCTCTGCTGATTTCGTATGTTAGCCAGCTTATGGTCAAAATCTTTTAAATGGAGTCATATTAGGAAAAATCCCAATAACTCATTCAAAGTTACATAGTTGAATACTCACAACACTCTGTTGCTACAACTAGAATTCCAGACACATCTAACCACAGTAAAGCATCATTCTGCAGGTCTGCAGTAGCATTGCAGGCAATGTGGTAATTTTGTTTAAGGAGAAGTAGTTTAAATGAAAAGTGGATTGAGCAAAATCTCAAAAACAATCTTCCAGGTGCTCTGAGGAGTTAAATCAGTATAATGTAGCAGAGCTGTGTCAGTTGACCTTGGTTGAAGCTCTGGTGAAATAGGTTTGTTCTTTCACTCATCACAAGGCAGAAAGAGATTATAATGCTGAAAGGTGAATTCATGTCACAGTTCTATGACTGAAGATACAGTGACAAAAGAAAAAACCCCATATAGATAAAATATTGTTAAAATAGACGAAAAGGATGAAAGTAGAAGGTGGAAAGAAGAGGAGGAAGAAAAGTCTTTCTAGAATATTGCTCTATTAAAAACACTAATCAGCAATCAGTACAGCAAGGAAATATAATCAGGCTGGAGTTTCTCAAATATCTGTGCAGCAGGAAAAGATTCCTACAGAATTCAGGCAGAATTAATCTGATGGGTCAAGATAATTTTAATACCTAGCTATTTAAATTTATTTATTCAGCCTTCTCTCTAAAAAGAAACCCAGGGATCTTTCAATGAACTTACTGTCTACAGAAGTAAACTTTAAAACCAATATGGAGTCCACAGTGCAACCCTCTGGATTTCTCATGTTCAGTCTGAAAGTACAACTTGATGACAGAAAAATAAAGCTGTGATTACCCCACGAAACATGCATATGCCATGTATTTGGGGGGAAAAAAAAAAAAAGAGCAGCAGCGAAAGTCTGTGGTTTCTGACTGAAGGAATTTTCTTGTTGTGGGAAAGGGTGATCAGGTAGAAATTTTGACCCTGGACCTGCAATTGGATCCATCAAGCCTGACCTCTGTGCTCCTGCAGTGCTTGCTGGAGTCAGCAGAACTACATGCTAAGTGCAGGGATCTGTCCACGTGGAACTAACTGGGGATTTGGGACCTTCCACTTTCCTGCTGTGGAGGGAGAGTGAGTTCACCTCTGTGTAAATTCTGGAAGAGGAGCAAGAGATTTCCGTGAGAGAAACTTGCATTTATTTTTAGACTTTCTGTTCTCTCACTCAATCCCATAGAGATCATGCTGAATACAGAGTGCCTGCCTTTCTCCAACTACACATGCCTACCTGCTAACACCAGCTCATCACTGCTGAAAATCAGTGTGCGCTGTATTTCTCTAGTGAGAAAAACCTCACATGTAGTTTGTAGTCATTGTCCCATAGATGCTGCTGCAGTGGCTAATCCAGCTTTGAGTCGGTTTAAATGTTGTGTTCCAAATATGACCTTTGTCAGTGGCATGTCCACCACTGTGGAGCCCAGTGGTTGTCTTGTGCCCCTCCAAAAATGCTTTATTTCTTGGCACCCTGGGACAGGGTGGTCAGTGGACAACTGCAGCTCCATGCAACTGGACAATGTTCTGAACGCACTTCTTCATTCAGAGCTACATATCCTTATTGCTAGCAAGGCTGCATGGATGCTCAGTGACTTCCAGCTGCCAGGTACATCCTGTACCACCTGCCCATGCTCAACACCAGGCTTCTCCAGCCTGCAGGAATGAGATCAGTGAGATCAACCACAGATCGATGACAACTAGCAGGAGCTGAGACAGCTGTGTTGGCAACTAAGAGAAAGTTCATACATTTCATAATGGACACCTGCTTTTAGCTGTGCTATTTCAGGTGAGGAGACTGATCTGCAGAAACACGAGCAGCACACCACTCAGTTACTTTGGACAGTGACCATGGCCGTCTAGGCCGTTTTCTGTGGTGCCTGCTTCAGCAGGTGCGGGCTGAGAACAGCTTTTGGTTTGAGTGCTTTGAAGGAGATGTGCAAAACTGATGGCATCCTGCATGGGATCTGACTTGTCTTGCTGTGTCAGGGCACTTCTAGGCACACTCAAAAGCAGATCTTGAAGAATATGTGGAAATACAAGATAAAAATGAAAGAACTCATGGCGTTCTCTTTGCTCTGAGGTTTAGACCTGAGCAAAGCTTTTTTGGGATCTCCATTCTGGACTGCAGTATCTCAGAGCTTATGCACCTCATGCTTTGTTAGATACAGCAGTAAACCTATTTGTGGATACAATACCTGGAATCACGTTGACTTTGAAAGTTGAACTTGAACAAGAAAGTTCACTGCAGCCCATTGTTGCCTGGATGCTTGGGGGGAATCTACAGCCTGAGTTGTGTGCCTAGGGCCCACATTCAATCAAGAAGGGACCTCAGGAGGGGTTCCACCACAGCTCTCACATAGGTGAGGGTGCAGCAGGGAGAAGCTGTGATTGTTAAAACCCTTAAAACTGGTAGGACCACAAACCTCTGTCAAAGCTTCAGAAAGGTGCAACTTTCTTTAGGGACATTAACCTAGCAGTTGATAGGACTCCTGGTGGGAGACAGTGCTTTGCATCCCATCAGCTGGGGAAGGAAACTGAATTTGATGCATGCAGGATCTCTTAGAGGTCTGTGTAAAAATGGTCAGAGGTCACTATTTGTATTATTTTCTCTGTTCTGGGATGCTCTGGTTCAAGCAGGGTGCTCCAAAAATGCCTACAGGACTGGTTGTACAGGTGAACCAAGCAGAGGAAGGATGTCTGATCTGCAGACTGGACTTATTATTGAGTGAGCTGGTCTAAGGAATCAGACAGAATTAAGACATTATAGGCACTTTCATGGATCAGATGCTTGAGTACTTTTGAAGTTTCCCAAGCAACCAAGAGGGAAAATATATCAAGAATAAATCAAATGTTTTCTAATGATGTTGAATGTCCAGGAGCAATCATGACCTTCCGCAAACTTCTTGTGCATTCACAGTTCATACTGGTTTCAGCAAGTCTGAAAATCAGGCTTCTTGTTGGGGAACCCTAATATGGATTTAGATTCTCAAATTTAATAGCTTTGCTATTAATAATTTTGTCATTAAATAATGAATAGCTCTGCTGTTAAACTGCATAGCAAAGGGCTAATGAATTTTGAGGGAGAAAAAGAAGGGATTGGTTAAATATCTTCAGTGATACTGAACTCTGTATCAGTACCAACATCTTGCTCACACTTGCTTATCATGCAAGTGTTTAAAGAAAAGATTCTTGGGGATTAAAAAGCTGGTGTCTCTTGGAATTGTCATCTGTCATCCATGGTTATTTTATGAAGACAGTGGGTATATTTCCTCATAACGTGGAGGTGACAAGTCATCACAGGCATAGTCTTCCAGCAGTTCTGGCTCATCAGAACTGTCCTCTGACCTGAAAATAGGAAAAGAAGCAGGCACAAAAAGAATTCATGAAACACAAAGCATGCAAGTAACTTCAGTGCTGTGTCCTATCAGCCTTATCTGGGCAAAGCACTTCCTGACTTCTTGAGAAAATGCTACGAGATGAAGTTTTACTGCAATTCAAGCGTTTGCTGTGTTATTTTTGTAAAGTATAAAAGTGTCAGGAGGTTACCTTTGTTTTCAGGCTTTCTATACCTATCACACGTTGCTGAAGATGATGGGTCAGTCAGCAGTTTTTCAAACAGACATTGATAAATGAGCTAAAAGTGACTTGTATTCTAGGAAGGATATAATTCTAAGTAATTCATATAATTAGAATATTTTTCCTTCGAGGCAAGAACAATATAAACTTATTTTGTGTCTGATTAAAGCAGTTTCATACTGCTCTGTAATATCAGCCATCTTGTTTACGCCCCAAAACTAGGAAAAGAGTAAAGGCTGAAAGGTTGCTACACGAGCAGGGGAGCGTGTTGTGACCAGATGTAATCAGGAGAGAGAGCACCTGGTACCAAACTGATTCTTGAATTGTCATAAAAATGGCGTTTGTGCACTGACTCGTGATTGTGTTTGAGTGGAAGCCTCTGGCTGTGCATATAATAACCTTCTGGTCAACAGCCTAAAGGTAGTAAGATAAGCACAAAACCCCCCATGGACAGGAGCATATATACTAATATCTTCAAAAATAACAAGAGATTTAGTAGCCTGAAAATTGAAGTAAGTGAATTTAATTTGGATAAAAATGCTTTCCAGAAAAAGCATGTCTCCATAGTCTTTACTCAAGAGATACTCCTAACAAATAAAAAAAAAAAAGTCTGAAGAAGGATAACACCCCGGACTAGTTTTTGTTTCCTTTGAAACCACATACGGCACTTAAAATACTCAGAAGCCTGTGTCCAAACACACTAAGGCATTTCAGAAGATGTACCTCCGATTCCTGGTATTCTCTGCAGGATAAGCAGCATAGTTCTCGTCTCCGGTAAAAGCCGGGTTATCCAGGGGGTAGGCAGGGCAGAAGTGAGCGGAGCCCAGGGTGGGAACTGGTGAGGCACTGGGGGAAACAGGACCGCAGCAGCTGAGCACCGGGTGAAGGTATCCAGGACTCACAGCAGCGCCTTCCTGGGCTGGGTACGGCGGAGGGATGTACTGTACCACTGTGGCGCCGTGAAAAGTTATAGGCTGGTTAATGCCGGTGAAGACAAAGGACTGTCCACTTGCAGTCTGGTCGAGGTCTGATGTATTTTCCTCTCTTTCTTTACAGGGCTTGCATGTAAGCATGTTAAATTTACAAACAGCAATCAGAATAAAAGTCACCCCAACAGACAGCAGAATAGGCCCTAGTAACTGGGTCCACTCCAGGTGAGTAACGCCATCGTATTTTATCCATCCCATCACGGTGAAAGTGATCCCTACCAGTCCCAAAAACACACCTGAAAAGAGCAAAGTGGCACCGGCTTTATCCCCATCTGACACCAGGACATCAGATCTGTTCGGCTGATAAGGAGTGACAGAAAAGACATTCAAGGAGAAATCTTCCATGTTGTTGTTGTTCTGCTCCATTAGTGAGTATAACCTATCTTCTGCCTCAAGAGAAAGGGGGCTTGTAAGGGACTTGGCAGAGCATTTAAAGTCGAAGGTTCAGGTTAGTTATACAAGAACTTTGTGCGTGTATGGTTAACAGAGTCCATCATGTGAAAGAATAAACTTTGCTTAGAAGAATAAAGGTCTGGGAAGTGAAGCCTGAAGCAACCACTAAAGACTTCTTGAATTACCACCATCATTTCCGAAACGGCTTCACCCTTGCATGGCTGCTTATCTCTTTGTTTATGCTCTTCTTTAATTTGGCACCCACTGATACTTCCTCACTGCCCATGCCAGATGGGAGAGAAAAGAAGCTGCAGCCACTGCAGCTTTTCCTAGGCACCCTGCCAGCCGATGCATCCAACATATGGACAGCATACGTTTAGCAAAAAGCAGTACGGTGACTCTGGCTCTCCTTGGGCCACCACTCCAACAACCCAGACCTCCAGGAAAATGCATGGCCATTGCTGGGAGGGCGTTGCTGTGCTCTGAACCGTGACATTTATAGCCACACCTGGACCTCTGTTGCAGCTTGTTCTGCAGTCCAAAACTTTCATGGTTTAAAATACCAAAGTAGGCTTTCTGATATTTTGCCAAGGGGGTACAGTGTGTGGGTGGGAGTGTAAGGGCAACAGGATGATGAGTGCAACAGGGTGATGGGAGAGCTGCTGGTTGTGGGAGAAAAGGTATTTCAACCAAGCCAAAGCTTTCCAGGTGTTTGAAGGTAGTATAATTGCTCTGTAATGTCCCCTTAATTGTGGACATTTTTTGTTGTGGGATCTCTACCCCTTCCTCAAAGTTTATACTGAATAAAGCCCACATACCCCGAATAGCACACCACTGTAGGAAATGAGAAAGCATCTCCTGTAATGTTAAACCTGGTAAAGTGAGAGATCTTATCCTGTTCTCAGAAGTACCTAGAAGTTTTTTGGTGTTTTTTTTTTTTACATACAATGAATTGTTCTGTTGAACATATGTCCTATATATTAAACAGACAGATAAATTGAATGTTGAGATTTTCTGTTTCCTAACAGTTTCAGACTAAAGTAATTGCTGTCAGAGGGTTCTGGTAGAAAGTCTTTGTATAATTCCTTAAGGAGGAAAAATCACCAACTACTCAATCTGTTTTGGCTAACATGGCAGGAGTACACGCAGGGCAGAGATTACTCCTCAGGTGGTAGAACGTATAATGCTATTTCCTGCTACCAGCAGCTCTGGGGAAGCAAGCTTATCCTGTGATTTATAAGATGAAAATAGCTCTAGAACTAGAAAACTCATCTTTCAGACTGCTTCTTCAAAAATCAGTAAAAGTGCCTTTAGTCTACTCTGCATTCATGTGTGTATTTCTCATTTGTTAGCAGATAGACCTGGAGGAATATTAGTCCTGGACTTCTTTAAAAAATGTCTGGGAAGTTTCCAAAGCCAGTATTATGTCTCTTCCATTACCAAGGGTGCCAACAAATTTTCTGACAAATATAAGATCAAGATCAGCCCTTCTCAATACTCAAGATCAGCCCTTCTCCCAGCACCGAGTCTAGTCAGGACTCTCTGCACCACTTGAGTGTTAGGGCTTGCAATGCAGTGGTTTCATATGATGACAACTAAATTAGAAAGTGCTGAAATACTAGATAAGCTGTCTTTGTATTGGTAATTATAGCCAAAACCTAAGTTACCTTTAACCTTATATTTGGTAAACTTAATGGAATGAACTTCTGTTGCTGCTCTCTGCAAGTCAGGTTTTTCCATTCCATGAATCATTCTTGTTGCTGTTTGCTGAATCTTCCAGGCTTTCCAACATTCTTTTAAAAGAAGCATTATATCATAATAGCTGTCTATCTAATGGTATATACAGATGTAGTATTACCTTCCTTCTCTCATTCATTCAAATACTCTGCAACTGCTACCTGCAACAGGATCGTGCTGGAGAATTTCCTCAGTCCTACGCAATGGTCCTTAGATACTGGCTGGAGTCACAGTTTTCCAAGTTGGGTGTTGGATCATCCCATGGCTGTCGCTCTTTGCCTCTGGCAAAGAACATGACTTCAAGGTTGTTGAACAAGTGCACAGCAGAGCTGGAAAATACAGGTGGTTTCTTCCAAGGCTACTTGTCACCTGAACTTTGAAAATGGGATGGAAAACACTATTTGGTGCAATAGGATCTAAATTAAAATTACACCTTTCCCTGTAAACTGCTCCCTCTTTCTAAGATATAATTTCCTCTCAGCCTCCACATATTTCTCCCATTATTTCCCCAGACAGTGGCAATGCTGCATTCAGGCAGCTGTCAAGGTCTTAAGAGATTACCGGATCACACTGATTTTTTAAGGCCAGTACTTTGCTTTGCCAAGTAAGAGTATGTTCTGGGAACTCACTTAAAGATGCTGATTTACTACATGCATCCCCTTTTATCTGGAATAATTCCTAAACAAATGAAAACAGTTTCATGAAACCTAAGGAATTGGTCAGAGTGAGGTTTTCAGAATGGGTGCAATTTTCAGATCTCATTACAGTTTTGTTCCCATCTGCTTCAGGGACCTTGCCCCTGAACACAACAACTGCCTTGCTTTCTGTTCCTCTACGTAATTTTCTATCATCACAGATGCAGACTGTCCCTGCAGCACTTGCTGCTGGAAGCAGGTTTTCTGTAATGCTCTCTGCACCTCCTCAGTTCTCTAACCTGTTTCAAGAGTCATCCTAGTAAATACTGACAAGCCTTCCCTTAATCCTTTTCTCCTCTCCATCTGCTATTAATTTTTACATAGTTGTTCATATTATCAGCCTATTGTAGTGAGGTTTTATTTTCTTACGTGCCTGTAATATAGTCAGGGACTTAGTCACAGAACATGCAAAAGATGTTGTGTAAAAGAAAATTATACCATGGTATTGCACACTGATTGGCTTTAAAACGAGTAGGTACAAAGCACCACTCCAAAACAAAACATTCAATTGTAGGGAGATTAAGGAGCCAATGATTTGACTGAGAGAGACTTTTTCCTAGAGACAGATGACTGTATGTGGCATCTCTAGTGGAAAATACGAAAACATTATGTAAAAGCAGCACCTAAAGAACGACCATGAGTGGGCCTTGCACCCTGGGGCCCTGTACCACTGCACTGCCAGCCTCAAAGCATAAACAAGCTGTGAGGAGCAGGTTCAGCCAGGTGCCCACAACTGCATCTACATGCAAGGTGGTTTTATATGCTCCTAGGGAATGTTGTCTTGTCAGCAGGCACACCAAATTGAAGGTATTTCCATACCTAATTAACCAGATACATGCATGTATGATAGAGGGAGGGGCAGAGATCTAGATGAAGGCTGACACGTTCACTGCAGAAACATGGAGGTATTGTCAAAAATGTCTGTCTGGACACTGAAATGTCCCCTAAGCCCTGACTCTGAGAGGTAGGATGGAAAAGGGATAGATGGATAGATGAATATATGGATTTGATGGATGGATAACTTGGTGGATAAGGGATTGGCTGGACAGTTGCACTAAAGGAGTTGTGGTCAACAGCTTGATGTCCAAATGGACACCAGTGATGAGTGATGTTCCTCAGGGGTCAGTATTGGCACTGTTTAACATCCTTGTCAGTGACATGGACAGTTGGATTGAGCGCACCCTCAGCAAGTTTGCTGATGACATCAAATTGTATGGTACAGTCAACATGCTGGAGGGAAGGGATGCCATCCAGAGGGACCTTGACAGGCTGGAGAGGTGGGCCTGTGTGAACCGCATGACGTTCAACAAGGCCAAGTGCAAGGTCCTGCACGTGGGTCAGAGCAATCCCAAGCACAACTACAGGCTGGGCAGAGAATGGATTCAGAGCAGCCCTGAGGAGATGGACTTGGGGATGCTGGTGGATGAGAAGCTCAATGTGACCCTGTAATGTGCACTTGCAGCCCAGAAAGCCAACCGTATACTGGGCTGCATCGAAAGAGATGTGACCAACAGGTCAAAGGAGGTGAGTCTGCCCCTCTACTCTGCTCTTGTGAGACCCCACCTGGAGTACTGCGTCCAGCTCTGGGGCCCTCAACATAAGAAGGACATGGAGCTGTTGGAGTGAGTCCAGAGGTGGGCCACAAAGATGATGAGGGCTGGAGCACCTCTCCTATGAAGACAGGCCGAGAGAGTTGAGACTGCTCAGCCTGGAGAAAAGAATGCGCTGGGGAGACCATAGAGCAGCCTTCCAGTACCTCCACAGACCTGCAGGAAAGCTGGAGAGGGACTGTTTACAAGGGCATGCAGTGATAGGACAAGGGGTAATGGCTTTAAGCTGAAGAAGGGTAGATTTAGGTTAGGAAGAAATTCTTTACTGTTAAGAGTGGTGAGGCACTGGAACAGGTTGCCCAAAGAGGTTGTGGATGCCCCATCCCTGGAAGTATTCAAGGCCAGGTTGGATGGGGCTTTGGGCAGCCTGGTCTAGTGGAGCGTGTCCCTGCCCATGGCAGGGGGGTTGGAACTAGGTGATCTTTGAGGTCTCTTCCAACCCAAACCAGTCTGATTCTATATAGCAATACCAACCACAAAAGGCAAGGATGGGGTGGGTGCAATTTAGTGAATGCTGCTATCCTAAAAACATAGCATCAATGCAGAGATCTGAGCAATCTCAGTTTTTAAGATGAGTTAGCTTTCCATTTTTTTAAGCTGCTGGTGATGCAGGAAGAAAGACTTCTCCTAGAGAAGAGGCATCCATTTGTATATTTGTGAATCCTTCTCACATCCAAAGGACTGTAGTGTTGCAATTAGAAGCACAGCAATGTCAGTGCAGGCAGCAAGAGACCTTAACTTCATTTACAGAGGATAAGCAACCCTTACCTCCCACTTTGCCTGTTTAAGTAAGTGTGAATCAGTAACCAACTTGGTTTGCTCCCTAGCATTTGTATGTCAAGCACTTAAGCTAATCTTAGGGTAGAAAGAGGGTTATAGCACCATTAATGTGACAGTAAAGTATCTCACTTCCTCAATAAAAATGCTATTCCGTATTATTTTAAGCTACTTTTATAGTTTTACAAGGTGTTGCTTCCTTTCTAATAGACATTTCACCCCTACTCCGCACATCAAAAATTCCTCCCACTAATGCTGTTCACTCAGTGGTAGCCCTCAGCGTTGGAGTCAGATCTGCTAGCCTTACTTACATTTTCTGACCTTGCTGAAACAGGTTTCAACAACACAGTAAGCAAATACTGTTGCCCTATGTTAGCTCCTTCTGAGCTGAGCAGGTTATGGAGATGCACCCAGCACATCAGCTGAGTTTTCAAGGAATGATTCTCCAAGTCAAAAATAAAAGATGCTAATACAGCTATACATTGAACTATTTCCTAAGCACCTTCTCAAAATGATACAGGGAGAAATTCTGCTTTCAATCCTCATTTTCAGAGGTAACACCCACCCTTCCCAGGAAATTCAGGTGCTGACTCTGAAGAGTCAGGTCAGCAGCTTTCTAAAGCATGAAATAAAGTGATCCATACTGGTCACTCTGCAGTAGAAGGTCAAAACACAATAACCTTTAAGAAAAACAAGATCATGTTTCAGTTCCATAGGACTCAGCTCAGAGTCAACATACTCTACTTCATTTGTCTGGTCTCTTGGGTTCATCTTGGTAACAACAGATTGAGCAGATTGCAGGCTGCACAGAAGGTTAATACCTTTACAGTTAGCAATCAGACGGGACTATATTTTTTTTAAGATGGTGACATATTTCAAGACTTACTTGTTTAAACACTTTTTTACGTTTAACCTTTTCAGCAAATGAGTGTTCCTTTGTAATTCAAACAACAAAGCCAACATGGGTCTTTGTTTGCATGGGATCCTTTAGATAAAATAACCCAGCTTCAGTACTTGTTGTATAATAGCATGACAAATCCAGAAAGAGAGAGAGAAGCTTCTTCGACATGTGCAAGGCTGTGTATGCACGAATCATGCAGGGCAGTGGGCACCGTTAAAAATCAGGTTAGAAACAAAAGCTCTAAAAAAAAAATCAAAAAGATGGTAAACCATAGCTTGGATTACAAAAGGCATTTCAAGGAACAGCATCCTTGAAAAAACCCACTAGGTAAAATGCGCACGAGAGAAAAGAGGACAGAATGTTTGCTGGCTTGTGTGGATCCCCTTTCTTCATATAGATGGTTCCCATGGCTGAGTCATGCCAGTTTAATCAGCTCCCACGTACTAAATCCCTCTCTGTGCTGTGTTTGCTCATTACTCTGCATGCATAAGCCCCTCAGCTTTGTTGCTGGCTAAATATACCTCCCTCACTGTCTGGTTTGGTTCTGTGTGGCTGCACAGAGAGCTGCCCTAGCACAACTGAGGAAAAACAGAGAGGTGGAAATCAATGGCCAAGCACAGGAGCTCCTGAACGCCTCTCAAGAACTCCGCAGGTGACAGGCACACTCACAGAAAGATGACATGAGGCAATCGCCTTTCCTAGGCACAGGAAGGGACTTGAGTGCTTAATTCAAAGCTTGACATGCTGTTAGTCAGGTTCCCTGAAATTTAGCATGGCAGAAGGGAAGTTGAGGTGTAGCTGGGGTTCCAGAGCATGCAAGTGTTCAGAGGCTCAGCTGAACAAGACAGAGATCGCTCCTGCAAGATGTTTTAATGCTGGTAAGTTCACCACACTGAACCAAGCCTGAACAGTAGCTCTGCCACCTTCTGTTTCTGGGCTCAGAATCAGGTCTGTTTTTCGCAAACAGTGCTCAGAACAAGTCATAAAGTGTCAAAGGTCAGCAGTTTTCAGAAAAGCAGAACTCAGTTCCTGCTAATTATCCTTGCCTACTACAAGCAAATCTTTCAGTTTGGGAATGGGTGCAAACATTTGCAAAATAGAACTAGAACCTGTTATCACTCAATTATGTAACATTTGAGATGTTACATAAAAGGCAACTTGAAATTTTTATTAAGCTTTCCAGCCTGAAGGCAGGCAGCTACCGCTAAGTGAGGGGCTGAGCAGGGACATAGGAGCTCAGAGGACTGTATTTTTGAAGGGTCTGTCAAGTGCTGTGACAGTTAAAAACACGTCACATGCGTTTCCACAAAACTGCCTCTCCTGCATTTGCTGATAAGGAACATCTGCAACTGGAAGATACCACTGCTGAGTGGCACGTGCTCTCAGAAAATAAGCACTCCTTGTACAAACCATGAATGATGATATATAACAGTAGTATAATCCCCCTGGAATCAGTCATTACCACAGTTAAACTGTTAGCCTATTAGCTATCCTCAGTGTTGCCTTACGGCTCTTAACTGCTGGCTAAAACTGATTTTCATAGGGATTATACTTACATAAGGACCCAAGAGGGTCTAAATTAAGCTATGGAGTTTTAGTTACCAGGCAGACCAAAAAGTAACCATTTAAGTTCTCTGTAACATACTTGGTCTCCATCAAACACTCCAGTTGTGATGCTCTCAGAGTACATATAAAGTCAATAACTTTGCAAACAAGTATTTTCCACAAAAATCGTATAAAAATATAAATAAAAACACTTCCTAATTATTTCTTTTTTGAAGCTCCAAACAGATTTAATTAAAATAAGCACAAAAAAGTTGGTCCCTACTTAGCGCCACCATTATATAAAGAACAACTAAAAATAGAAACTGAAGCTGTAACAGAACAAAATGAGCATTTAACATTCTTGCAGTGAACTGAATCCCTTCAGACTGCTTGCTCAGAAGCCTAGCATTATTTAGTATTTCTTGAAACCCAAATTCATCATTTATGCTTTTTGATGAAAAATTAGACACAGACAACATTATTGCTTTTATTACAAAATGTAAATAAATTCAAAAATTGTAAATCTGAGTGTACAATTTAATTTAAAAATGAAGTCTAACTGACAGTCCCCTACGAGCTGGTGTCAGATGTGGCTAAAGAAATAGATGAAGAAGATGAAGAAGAAGATAGAGAATATTCATTATTTGTTATTGATGCTTTATCTTCATATTTTGGAGGTGATTCAGAGGAGAGGTATAGCATTGGTAAAATATCTGAAGGTGAGCTGCTTCCAGAAATTGTATATATGGTTTCATAGTCTCTAACAGCAACTGTTCTTTCATCATCTGCAAGCTGTGCTCTATAAAACACAAAACTGCATATTAGCATAATTCATTTCTTTACAGTGAGTGAAATTCCACTTGACTTACATAAACATACATGTATACACATACTCCCTAAAAATCCCTGAAGCAAAGAACTTGCATAAACACTAGGATTTCATTCTGTGCTCTACATTATGAGTCATATGAAAATTCTCTTAGTTCAGAGGGGAAGGGCAAACAAGCTCCCTTCTAACCTTTTGCATCACCAGTCATACCCTGGCTTATAGGTATTAGCTGCTTCTGGCAGGGCTATCTCACAATCTTATTAAATCTTCTTCTGATCCTTATTTCCTAATGTATCTTCCCTTTTGTTGTCTATCACATACATACAGTCTCCTTCCCTTATGAAAGACAGTCACCAGACTTAAAATTGCATTGCAAAAATCACAATCCTTAGCCATTTGAGATGTTACATAAAAGGCAACTTGAAATTTTTATTAAGCTTTCCAGCAATGCATGACAGACATAAGGAGTGGCACTCCTGCTCAGAGATGGAGAACCAGATGCAACTGGACACGACCAGACTGCTAAGTTCCCAGTGACAGCGAAGGAGGGCTAACCATCATAACTGGATCCCAATTGGTTGCACTCACATGGTTCTGGTACTCTGCTCATCTCGCCCTGGAGACGGACCTCAGCACATTGCTTTAACTGCTTCCCAAGAAAGGGGAAGAACTCCTTGTTCCTCATGACTCGCTCCCAGAGCTGACTCTTGCCTGTGTGCATACATCTGTACCCCTCACCAACACTGTGTGAGGAGCAGCAATATAGAGCATAGTCACCTCATCTTGAGTGCCGTTACTGGTGCGTGAGGGTGTGTGTTTAAAGGAAAAAGAGGGGAACGTACTACAGACAAATGCTGAAGTGCTATAAAACAGATTGCAGGAAAAAACCAACCACTTCTGGGATCAGACCATGACTCAACCTTCTATGAGCTCTCTCATCCAGCACAGCCTCAACCACAGCACTTGCTGACTGAACATGGAGCAGTGGACTGAAGAGGCAAATCACATCTGCCTAATAACCAACCACATATGAAAAGGGTATCCCCTTCCAGCTTTGGGATCTTTAACCATGGCACTATGTTAGGAGGAACAAGGCCACTGCTTCTCCTCCACGAAAGGGCTTGGGAGCCAATTTGCACTAATCAAGACGCCATGGCTGCTACCAAGTACTGAGCCATGGGAGACAATCATCAAGTGAAATACTCAGAGGTGGCATCAACTCATAGGGTCTCTGTGAGGACCCTGGAGAGCAGGGAAGGGCAACAGCTAGAGCACCCCCAGCCACAGAACAGCAAAGCAGGAGACACGGGTTTCTGCATCCAAAGTTGAGGTGTTTTGTCCACTCCACTAGAAACTGCCCCAACAAGCTGGGCTACAAACTACCTCTTTGTGTACATATATTCACAAGACAGAGAATTCCAGACAGGCAATCAGTGATGATTGAGTTGATGGGATCACACAAAGTTCAGAGCACGTGGGTTGAAGCAGTTGATCCAGCAGCAGGAGATTTCGTAGGAGAATGGGTGAAGGAAAAGGGGTCACCTGGCACGTGCACCAGCAGGGAGAGCGCACAAAAAGTCTCAGGAACTAGCTTTTTTGCCATTCCTCCACTGCCCTTTGTTTTTCCTTTTTCAGTGCAGGATGTGCTGCTTGCATTCATTCATATCCTTTGATAATCCACACATTTTACCAAGCACATGGGCAGGCAGCCCACACCTGAACTCAGGGCCTGAAAATACAGGGTAGAAAGGACTTGTGGCCCTGAGTTTTGTGCATTGTACTTTTACAGACAGGTGGTACAAGAGTGACTGTCTCTCAGCTGCTTGTAAGGCTACAGCAGAACATGTATGGTCTTGTATTTCTCCCAGTTATGCACTCCATCTTGGTCTTCTAAATGTATTTAAACTGCAATGGTTTTTGAGGGTGCCCTTGGACAATACTTGAATTGGCTGTCTAAGGGCTACCAGAGGTCCAGGTTCACACTCGGGGCAAGTCATTTCTCCACACACATTCATTTGCTTTGTACGTACATCTGGGATGTACATGCCAGAAGGGCGTTACAGCACATGCTAGAGCTGTAGCACAGTGAGGCTCAGTGTGGTGCCTAAGTCCAGGACTACCAGCAGCTGGTATGAAACACCTTCCAGCTGTGGATGCCTTCACCCAGACCACAGAGATTTCATGTAAATTCCTTCTTTCAGCAGCAGGAGTTTATTTTCTCTCCTGCTTGCTCTGGGTGTCCTTTGATTGCAGTAGTATAGTTCTGAGAGCTGATATATTTCACTTGCAGTCTGAGAACAGGCACAGACTTTTATACTTAAGAAAATAAAGTGTTTCTTCACACAACAATTTGTGCACTGGTCTTTGGAAAGCACTTTTGCTTGAAAAACCCCAACATCTCATCCCCACATCTACCTTTGTCATTCTGAATTGGCAGATGTTTAAGGCACTGAGTAATCAACAGATTCTCATCAGCTTTGTACAAAAGGTCCTCTCTCTGAAACAAGTTAAGTGGAAAAACAGCAGATTGAATGAACTGTGCATAGCTAGGGTTTATTATGCATTGCATCCCTCAGCACAAGTCATCAACCTCAAGCTGGACCTCAAGTCAGTGGGAATCAAACACTGAGTGTCTCCCTTTCCTAGATGCATGATAATTTTTTTTTGTTTGGGGGCCAGTCCCATTGTGCGCTAGAGTGTTGCACTAGTAGCAAGGAAGAGTGAGTAAAGTGTATTTTCTGTGTTAAAAAAGTGATTTTGAGAAATGGCAGAAGGACAGTCTGGCTTGTGGTAATAGCAACAGAAGGAGGCATCTGCTGTGTCCAACAGAGATGGAGAAAATGTCTGGAGGAGGGCACTAGGAAATGGAAGATAATATAAGGAGCTGTTGACAGTGATTGACTAGAGAACAGAGTGCCTTGCACAGTGTGGCTGAGCCTCACGAATCCACCAGGTATACTTCAAAGGATGACAAAACCACAGACATGGCTCACACAGCTTGGTAACAAGAATAAGCACCATTGCTAACACAAGTATCCTCCTCCTGTAGCATTTAGGTCTTCAGGCAGGAAGAGGGTTCGTGCTTGCTTGGTTCAAAAGGAAGATTAGCACTAGCGTTTTGAAGTACCAACATCAGGCACACAGCTGGTACAGCTGGTCACAGAACATACTGCCTCATGTGAGCGAAGTCTGGAGTATAGTGGAAAAGCTATTAAAGCAATGGCTCAACAACTACTATGACTGGACACAGCCACGCAGCCTGGGGCTCTTGCTGCAATGATGGTGCCTAGGATACTGCAATGATGGTGCCTAGGATACTGCAGGTACAGTCTTGCAAACTAGTCATCCAAAGAAAAAGTCTTACACTGACTCACAGTTCAACAAACAAGCTGACACAGGACCTTCCAAAAGATAAAGCCAACTCAATTCTGGATCATTCAGGGGCTGAAAGTAAGTTGGGGGCTCTAGGTGTGTGGCATCTAGCTCTCCTGGCCAGATCTAGTTCTGACTCCTGGTACATGACTCTTGCAGTGACCTCTTTTACCCTCAAGTTAGCAGCCTGCTAGTGGTAACCCACAGGGGATAAATAACCTTGCAAGTTTTGTGGTACAAACAACTTTTTGTCAGTCTCCCTGAGTTTAGTGGCAGCAGCATCTAGCAAATCAGCTGTACTCAACAGGGAAGAGTGGCTGCATGGGTAAGGTACAACATCTTGAGATGAAGTTGGCATTGCAACCTCCCTTTTAAGCTCCCTGAAGTCTCCTGCTCTTCTGCCATATCAAGGTATCCTTTTATCTTGACACACTGCCACAGTAGGGACAAGGCACACCAGCATGGCAGGTCTCATTTCCTCAGGACAGTGAGGCAGTGAAATACGGGTCACAGGGAGAACAGGACACACTAAAGTGGCATTCCCAGGGTCACAGGGCCTGTAGATAGATGTCATGAAGGGCTTGCTGCATTGGTTCTACAAAGGGTTCCTAAAATCTGGCAGTCTGGCTATCATGCCACTGGGGCACTGCTGTCAGGGGCACCTTCTCTTGGACAATCTGTGGAAGAAATCTATTCTAAGTACATTTAAATAAAGGCCACTGATTTAAGGCTTTGTTTTCACTTCAAAAGTTCTTTTCAGTCATAATAAACTGGTAAGAATTTAACCCTCATGAAGGACACTCAGTACTTTGTGATTCCCCTTTTATACTAGGATATTTTAATGCCACTTCAAGTAAGATATCTGCAGTGAGTCAAGTGATGTAGTAGAAAACTTTGTAGTGTTTAGAAACCTAATTCACAATGATTGTTTAAGAACATGTTTTTGGATACACTGAGAAACATATCAGATTTCCCAAGACAAAGAAGGAAACAGTCTTACCCATCACTGAAGATAGAGTGGTATGGTGGAGGATTTTCACTTGTAGGCAAACCACTGGACATAAGACAACGTGTCACAGTTGGTGACACAGGGTCAGCAAAATAAGGAGGTGGTGGAGGTGGGAATACCATTACAGCATCACCTAGGAAAAAAACACCAATTACTACCTCTGAAAAATTGAATGCCATTGTTTATTCTAACTGTATTCTAGAATATTTCCTGTCTTTGGAATTACAATATTTGTACTTGTCCATCTTTTAAGATAAAGTGCAATGATCTCACATACAGAACTGTTATGTTCTGGGCTGTTAAAGTACATTGGAGGTATGTTCAAAACCAAAAATATCCCAAAATATTCATAAGTGGAAGATTTCATTTAGAAAATACAGCTGGGGAAAGGAAGTGTTCCATCTAGCTGAGAGACACAAACCTCTTCACTGTTGACTGTCTTCAGAAACTGGAAGTGCAAAGCATACAATTACTGTTGGCTCACTTTGAGGGTAGGCAAGTATTTAGTTTTCCTCACATATTTAAAATAGGGCAGTTTAAGTTTCTCTACATATACTGCAGTGTTATAAACAAAACTATTCAAGTCATTAATAGTTCTGATGATTGATTTTGTGTGCCTTGACAATTTCCCTGTTAAATTACTTGTAGCTGAAGGCACACTACTAACACATATAATGGTGTTGTAGTACTAATAATTCCCTGTTAAGTGTACTGTGCAGCATATCTGCCAATTTCAGCTTTGTAATTGAGGAGTTTCATATTTTACTAAACAGAAAGTTGGTGTCAGTCACTAAGCTTGCATAATCTATATAAACATTCACAGCTGTCTGGCACCATTTTCCCTTTGTAATTTGTGTGCAGGGACAGGTCAGGGAACATCAGAAATGTTGAGTGAGGTGGGGAGTACTTTCTAGCTGAGTCACCACTGTTTCAGAACGTCATTATGCCAACTAGACCTCAGTCTTCAGCCTTTCAGTTTTACTTTTCCTGATAGAAGTATAAAGGAATCCACTAATTTTGCTTTCTCACCTTTAAAGACAATCTGAATTCCTTTCTACAACCCTTTGATTTATCCTGGTGGAAAACCAACATTAAAGCTTCTAAGGATCACTAAGTTACAGGTCCATAAATTGATTTGACAGGCAGAAGGAAAAAAATTTTGCACAATGGATTTCAAGTCCAATCAGTCAGATGACAGTCAAGCAATACTATGATTGACTCACTAATCCTTTCCGAGAGCTAGAAAGTTATCAGAATTATCTATGCATAGAATGTATTCATGGGGTATTAAAAGCAGTGCTATATGCAGGGGAGCATTCCCTGCTAGCATACCACATTTACTCAAACACTGTGCAATTAACAGAAGCATCTTGCAATTACATCTCTGACTGATGGAAGATGTGGCCATGATTAAAAAAACCAATACACTGCTTATGAATCAGATTCTCCTGTTTAAGGGGTCAGAGCTCAAGGCTAAAATAAATCTTAAATATAGTCACAGAAGTCATTAGACCTGTGATTTGCAGTGTCAGCTACATCCTTTGGGAAAGGAAGTGGGATTGGACTAATTTGTGTCAGATTACGTGGCTTTTTTTGCCCAGTCAGACTTTTCTTTTTATGCCAAAGGAGAGGTTTTGTCTTGAGAAAAAGGTAGCTGAACTGACCATACCAAAAACATATGAGACAAAGCAACATTATTCTGTTTTGGCTGGGCTTGACATGCCAGAACTGACATGCTTAGAGCTCAAATGAGTAATATTCACAGGTAAATCATTAGTGGACCCCCCCCCCCCCCAACTCTCAAATGTAAAGTTCACACATTATTTACCCACCTACTGTAACCTGAAAAGATTCAGGGCTCTGAGGATGTTCTTCGGTTTCACAAGATTCTTGGTTGAGATTTAAGTTTTGTTTCTTTTTAACATGAGCTATCACGAAGAAACACAACCCAGTGAGCACAATCAAAGGTCCCATGATTTGAAGTGACAGGAATCCACAGCCCTGGATGTCCACATCAGAGCTTTCGGTGTGGTTGAGCTGTATGCTGTGCCAGCCGGGACTGCAGCCAGGAACCCAAATGCCCAAGATGCTAATTAGCATTCCACTAGTTAAAAACAGGAATCCAAATATGAGAAACTGGGCAAACTGGCAGCTCCCACGACAGAAAACAAGGCTGTACACCTGCTCATTTTGCAATTGTCTTTGTCTTATATACAGCCTGGCCCTTGATCGTGCCAGTAAAACACAAACCAGTCCAGCTACAGCCAGCACAGGTCCAGCAGCCTTAAGGACCTCATTACAGTCATGGAAGGTTCCAGATGGGCATGACTGGAGAATAAAGACTGAAAGCAAGAATCCAGCACAGAGCAACACAGCTCCAAAAACAAAAAGGAAAAAAATAAGTTTCCCATGTTGTCCATTATTTCCTTCACCTCCTGGTGCAGGAACAGCCACTGGATACATTACAACAGAATCTCCTCAAGCAGATGAGTTGGGGTTTGTTTTGGTTTTTTTTTTTCCTGTTAGCATTAAGTGGCACAAAACTATAGTAGATCTGTGAACATGAAAATACACGAATCAAAAGAAGGAAAAAAACCATCAGTGGGACTAGCTACATAATAATATTTACTTCTGCATTTGCTATTCAGCCTATATTGTGTACTCACAGTATATTTTCTGTTTTGGAGTACCTCCACTATGGATTAAAGGACCTCATCAAGTTTGCTGCTGTTGAACACCAATGAAAAGACAGAACTTGTTTACAGTTAGACTGAAAACAACTCCAATTGCTGTTGCACAGCTAAATGAATTGCTTCTTTAGATACACAGCCTTATGATTAAGGGGACATTATTTTCAAAGGCTGAATCTTGGGAACAAGGACAAGGTAGCTTTCTCCTTGAAAACAGAAAGCTAGGGGAAATTTCTGTAGTGAATGGCAGAAGTGACAGCTCTTGAGAAAAAGAACCTTAATGCAATGAGTATTGACGACCATTGGACTTTTTACCAAGTAAATCTTCTAATACATACCTTTTCAAAGCATATAAATCTTGCTTGTCCTTCCACAGGCAATAAAGACTTTTCTGTTTCTGTCCTTAAATCAGCTTCCTGTCCTATACAGCTGCAAGAGCAAATACACAGAAGATTTTTGGTTCCCTTCCGAAAAGACAAAAAAAAAAAAAAAAAAGCCATACTAAAGACTGTGTACTTCAAGTTTCACTGATTCCATAGTTAGAGTTGGTAAGCATACTGCTCCCACACTTCCTCTCAACTTCCCCTATTCCTGAATCCTTTGTCTGTGCTCCAAGAAAGTTTTAAAAGAAATATAACAAAAGTGGTTCCCAGAAGGCTTCTGATCCCACAGGAGTCTAAATTCACAAGTAAACCAGAAGCAAATAGAATCCAGTGCTGAGGCCAATAACAGTCCATATTGTAGCATGGATGACAAATCTGCTGGATGTGAACAAGCTGGAGCAGGGAAAGCCTGACTGAAAATTAGGACAGAGTGCCATTCAGTGAGCTCTAGAAAAAAAAAAATTATTTCTGCCATTACTCACACAGAAGTTTGTGCTGCTCTGACACTCTGGCCTACGGGGCTCAGATGGACACCTGCACTCCATACCACAGTGACTAGCAATCATGGAGATCTCGGTCCAAGTGGCTACCATCCACCAAAAACCAACCCAAAACCCAGGGAAATTTCAGAGTATGGAAAATAACAAGTCCGGATGGACCATGAGAAAGCTGTTCCCTACCAAGTGTAGGAGGTATTTAAACATGCTCATTTTCCCCTCACCAGGAGTCTCCTGTGACAGACAACTTCATCTACCACTTGGATATATCAAGAAGAATATAAAGGGAATGGAGGAGTTTGTTACAGATGGAAGCAGGGAATCAGCTTAGTTACTGCTGTTTGCTAGTTAAACTTCAGCCTTTCAGCTACCAGCTTGTACTGCCCTGCTACTAATTCAGATGACTGGAAGCTAGAAGTCAAGTTAGATTGATTCCTCCATACATATGCCTCAACAACAGTTATTCCACAAGAAAAACAAAGTATTATGTGCTTTCTGGAAGGAAACTATTGAACATGTGTCAGCCACAACAGGCTTCATGTCACTCCCCACTGAGATGAAAACAAAACACAACCATGAAACCCACTAGTCACTCAAATACATAATTATCTGTCTGCAATGCAAGGCAATCTATCAAGTCACTGTAATTAGCCACTTGTAAGAGTAGGACCCAATTAAAGAATCATCTGAGCAGATACATGACTAATGAAGTTATTAGAAGTTTTACTGCTGAACATCAAACCAGACCTCCAGCAGTATGGGAGAAGGCAGAGAGTAGTATGCAGGTAAAAGACACAATAAACAGGAGACTTGACAGGCAAGGAAACAGGCTGCACCACACACCAAGAAGGGCACTGCAGGAAGCAACAAAGTCTTCCAGCTGGCTATCTCGAACAGCAAAACCAAGGGACCTCCCTTAATACATCCCACTACCGTGGTCAGTCAATTTGTAAACTATGTCTGCTAAGTGTTTCTTCACTGTTCTGAATTCAGTCTATCCCTCTATTAAGATAGGTTTGAAAAACTGCTAACTGAGGCTCCCTTGGTAAGAGTCACAGCTTCACTCTGGGGAAAAAAAAAAAAAGCGTTATAGAGCACTAAACTTAGGACAGTATCTCACTAAAAAGAAATTAAAAAAAATCTGATAGATTTTGAACTGAAGACCTTTAGCCAAGCACACTTTCAGTACTGCATGAGCTGAAGTCAGTTTGAAGGCTCTACTTCTGAGCAGAGGAAATGGATTAGGTTGTTCACTCCTCCTTCCTTGATTTCACTGGTCTTTCCTAAGTTAATAAAACTGGTTCTTATAACTGCATATGTTCCTTCATGTCTAGACATTTGTTCCATTTTCATATTTGATCTGAGGTGGTTCAGATTTACTGGCCTACCAACAATGCACAAAACTGAGTAAAGAGCCTCTGAAATACTAAAAACCCACCCCAAAATCCAACAAAGTCCAGTTTCAGACACAACTGTCTTGAGATATTTTTCTGCTGAGGCACATTAACCATTATAACAGCAATACACTATAATTAGAGAGAACTCTGAATCCTTTCTTCGCAGTTCCCTCTAGGGAAGAGGACATGGACATAAGTACAAGTAAATTAGGACAAAAGGAAATAATGTGAAGAAAAAAAAAAAAGCAAACGTTTAGCCCTTAAAAAGAAAAATCTAGATATTTGTTCTCATTACTCCAACATAGCGCCTGCTTCTCTTCCACCGATCTTCTTGTTATGACATTAAGTTAAAACACACATTAGAAATGAAGCATGTGCATATTTTCTTAATTCTTTCAGGCCACAAAAGAAAAGAACATTCAGAACACTCTGTTGTGGCTTTGAAGATGAAAGCCACAGATTTTATGCTGCAAAATCCAAGGGAGGACTAATTTTAATTTACACTACCACCAAATTTTAATAGAAAACTCAATGCAGGATTAAGCTTTGTTTCTTGCGTTTCAAGAAAAAGTATTTTAAGAAAGAAGCAAGCCTTATATTGACTATGTACTTGAAATACTGCCATTAGATCAGGTATCTCCACAGGCATATTAACATAAGGGAATTTTCCCTTCATATTGACCCTAAGTCTGAGAGCAGACATGGAAATACCAGGTCAGAAATTGCTAGAACAAAATGCAGTGGTGTGCAGGCAGTTAAGTAGGAGGGAAGAGGGAATTGGAAACATAGCTTGTAGAGGAAGTCTGGTTATGAGCTTAACTTAAATGATATAGTGCTTTACCCTTTTGTAAGTCTGGCCCATGCCAGGTATACAGAACAGGAAATAACATCACAATTTCTTGTCATTTTTCTGTGTAACATTTGTATTACTACTTTCACATTACGGAAACTCCAAGGATTTTAAAATACAAGTTTTAATGATGAAACTGGGACTTTCTGCTTTCTGTTTGAACCTTCAGAATTCATACTATTCAAGATTTCCACTGCAAACACCAAGGCTATAAATTTAGTCCCCCTTACTCATATGAAATTTGATAGCCTCATGCAGTCATATGAATTCAGGAACTAAGGATTAAAAGAAAAAAAGTATTGGAAGAATTAAAAGACTGCTGACCCTCTATTTTATGTTTCCCAGAGTGGGCCCTGTTCCTGCTCTTTCACTTGCAAAAGTACCCAAATCATTTCATGCAGAAGTTTCAGGTCTAGTTTGTGTTGTTATTTCAAGAACTACAGTTCCCTGTCAGTTGTAGTCCACAATGGAAACCTCATTAGAAGTCACAAACCATCCTTTTCAAGAGTTTTCCATTTAATGTTTTCACCCATACTTCCAATTTTTGAACTGCTACTGGAAAGTTTATGGTATTTTAAATTTTTTTTTATTTTTTTTTCCTCCTGGTTTCAAATTAAGCCATGACTCCTGGTAGAACAAGCTACCTGGAAGGAAAAGTCCTCTCAACTTCATTCAGTTTAACTTCCATGTCAAACCATGACTGGCTCTTCACTTCCTCTTACTCCCTGTATCTAACATCCGCCTCTGTACCCATGCCATATTCTGTTCTTTATCATATCACAATTTCCTCCCCGGATTGTACTCTTAACACTCAGCAGCAGTACCCATCCATGAGCACAGCTGATTAAACTGAAGTAAACTGGAGTTTGCCACCTTCATCCCCACACTCTTCCCTCCCCATGGTGTTTTTAATCACTTATATGAAGAGCTAGGGGAAAATGCCCAACAGGATCTACTTTCAGTTTTCTACTTTCAAGCAACATCAAGACTACAAGCACTAACAAGTTTCAAGATGCCAAATATATCCAATTTGACCTCTCGTGTATGCGGTCTCTAATTAGTGCCTGCCAGTGCTCTTATCTCACAGGGCATACAACTCTGATATCCCAGGAGGAGTATTTCCAAGGTTTAGACACTGCGCGAAAAGATCCCTAAGCAGGCAGCGGATGCCGTAAACTCTGCCCATGTAGGCTGACACAATGATTGTGTCAACTCACAGTACAAGAAGGGTAACACCATGCTCTTATTTATGACCACTGCAGGTAGGGCAGGAGTCAATGTCTGGAGAGGTGCTGGAAAGCAGCTGCAGTAGGAATTTCCAGAAAATGGGATTAATCCTGCCAGTCTTCAGACACATGTGCGCCAGGGATCCTTCTCACCACAAACTGAGAGAGCCAGGGATTCTGACCTGTGCCAGGCAGAACTGTGCTCTGTGAAAAAGCTGCAAACTACTATCCCTGTGGGCTACAAGATAAAAACAGCTAGAGTAAAAGCTGGTCCACAAATGTTCCCCGCTCACTTTGATAGGGAAGGGAGTCCTGATGCCACAGTTGCATGCAGAGACCCCAAAAGGGTGCCTAGACACACACAGGAGCTTGCAAAGCAAAGTTTGGTAACCCATTGGTTGGATGCCATGGAGGGACCAAGGTCAGCACCTAAATTTAACAACAGGCTTTGAAGGGTCCCATGTGCGTCAGTGGGATGCTTTGTCCTAACTACACACTAGTGGCACACAAGAGCTGGGGACAAAGCAGCTTCTATTTTCCGGAATACTTGAAGGAAAACTGGGGACACAGTAGACAGATAGAGTCAAAGCCTGAGTTGACTTTCTTCAAACAGGTTACACAAGGCAAAGCAATTTCTGGCAAGTTCTGTGAAGGTCTGTCCCATGGGGCTGATGTACCTTAAAGCAGGAAAAGGCACAAAGAGGCTTACAGATCTTTGAGAGGATACAACTGTGTCCATCAGGAAGACGTAGGACTCCAAAAGCTGCCCAAAGCCTTCCTGTCTCAGTTTCTTGAGGTTGGTCTGCAGCATTAAACCACAGCCAACTCATGGACAAGCAATTACACTCTACTTCATCTGAGAAAACAGCGTCCCATGGCATACCCTTCCTCATGCACCAGCCTGTCAGACATGCTCTCTTCTAAGTGACTAGGTCTTGTAAGTCACACTAAGGTCTTCAACAGCATGGACTGTGCCCCAAAAGCACAGCTTCCATGCACTGTGCTGGAGGGATGGAGGGCAGACTGTCCACCACATCCCTGCGAGGGAGCAGCACCTGGCCTGCACAGGGCCAGCCCATCACCCCAGCAAGAGCCTCCTCACCAGAGCACTCCCAGCCGTGTGACACCAGCTGCAACTGGAGCATTATATGTCAGCAGAGTAATTTGTAGAGGCCCCTTCAGAGACATCTCATCCTCTCACAAGGATGGCATAAAGGACACTGCAGGGAGCTCTCCAGGGAGGAGATAAAGAGGCTTTTCTTACCCTAAGACATTTATGCCCTGGTTAAGTGACACGCAGGGGCACAGCCCCAGCCTCCGCCCTTCAGGGGAGTGAAAAACACGGCAATGACAGCGGCCAAGCCGGCGGCAGCCGCTGGGAGACACGGCACAAGCCCACCCGCTCGCCGCACTCCCCTCACTGTAGGCAGCCGGTGGACGAGCTGCCCTCCAGCAGCGCCCGCCTCCCGACAGAAAGCCTGCCCGCCGGAGGTGCCCCCTCTCCCCACCGCGCCCTGCCTCTCCTCACACCGGCACTCCCAAGCTGCCCCCCCCCGCCCGGAAGAGCGGGCAGGCACCACCCGCCATTTTCGCGCCCGCACGGCCGCTCTTCAACCCGCGGCAGGAGCTATCCCGGCTGCAGCGGCCAGGGGAAGCTCCTCGCCACGGCGGCACACAGCGGGGCAGCCTGCGCGCACCACGACACGGCCTCGGGGCCCAGGCTAGCCAGCGGCCGTCCCCGAGGGGCGAGCAGAGCGGAGCAGGTGCGGGAAAAGGTCGGCGGCGAAGGGCTCCTGGCACCCACCCCTTACCTGGCCGCGGTGTGAAGGACTACCAAGGCGCAGCTGGCGCCGCTATTTAAGCACCCGGGCCAAGCAGCACACCTGGGCGGTGGCGGCGGAGCTCAGGCCTGAGTAGAGCCACCCCAGGCGACCATGGGCGCGGCGGTGGCTGCTGCGGCACCGCCTCCCTCGGTGCTCAGCGCTCCGCCCGGCGACGGCCTCGCCCGACCCGCGTCGCCCCTCAGCCACCCCGCCCTCCCGCGGCTCTCAGGGAGGGGGCGGCCGCTGCGGGTGGCGGCTCTGTCGCCTCTTGCCCACAGGCCCGACTGGCGTCGAGGGGCTGTGGCGGCGGCCGGCTCCGAGTTGGGATCCTGCCAGCTGCCCTGGCGGGTGAGGAGGAGGAGGTGCGACGTGACGCCATGTTAGTCACCCCCCCCTTGAGGTGCTGAGGTAACTCGCCGCCCCTGGACGCTGACGGCCAGGCTGAGGAGATCCGCCCGGCTGGTTGTAAGCTGGCTCCGCGGGTGTGTTTTCCACTCGGCTGGGAGATTTTCAAGCTGATGCGCTGGAGCGCAGGCTCAGCTAGCTGGGCAGGGCCATTGCAGGCGTCTCTGGAGGCATGTGTACGTGGCCAAGGTCTAGTGTGCCCCTGAAATAACCTGTGGCTTCGAGGTGAGGCGGGTGAGCAGCCCTGTCACGGAGGTTGCACCACATCTCTCATTTCAGGAGTTGCTACTTGTCACTTTAGCCTTACCAACATTAGCCTTACTTGGGAACTTGCTATGCATTAAAGACAGGCCAAGCCTAGATGTGACTGATTTCCTTCAGTGGTGAGCCAGTTCAGCCTCTGGAAATGGGGTAAGATGCTTTCTGTCTTGCTAGGTGCAGGCAGTGTGGAGGAAGAAGCTGGCTTTGGTGGGGTAGACCAGAGAGCCGTGAAGTGCAAGAAGCAGCTGTGCAAGAGGACAAGGAGCCAGGGGAGGAAGGTCAGGATGTGCCACTTGTAAGTGGGTGAAGCAGGTGTAGGACCTGAATGACAACAGGACTAAAACTGTCCCACTGGTTAGGCGCAGCCTGCTAGCTGGTGAGGTGTGAGGGAAACAATTTCGGTTTATGTGAATCAAGAGGGGCTAGAACAGGGGTAAAAGGTGGAGTGATGCCCAGGAAAGAGATGGCAGGAGGAAAAGGGAGTGGATTAAAGTCTTGCTTGACAGGGAGATAGTTTGGTTAGATGATGGGGGAAAATGGGATATGTAGGGTTTAGGAGGGGATCAGGATTTGGGTAGAGAACTAGGGAAAACTTCGAATTAAATGAAGAACCAAAGCGCATGTGAAAATACATATGGGGTGTAGCAAGGAGCTTGTGATGGGGTAGAAGGCATCAAGCTTTCCAGAGTTTCAGATTTCTGGGTGTTCGTGACCCTTTGCTGTCTTAACTCTTTTATGTCCCAACTCGGCTACCTCTGACTGGAAGGTGGGGTTCAGTTGTGAAACACTCGGATACTGCTGTGAAGGGTCTTATGGTAAGGAGAGACTGGGAAGTAACAATTCCTGTATTCTGTGAAGAGCGAAGTATTTCAGTGAAGAAAAAAAGCAGGGCATTAAAAAAAAAAAGCCTGAACAAAAGATGAACATTGCCACGAAGACAAGCTGAAGTCTTGCAAAGAGTGAAAGAGCATCAAAATGTGTAATCAGACTGTTTTATCATGTGTGACATCAGTGATACAATGAGATTTAATTATGTTTATATGGCATTTTTCTAATATTTGATTCTGCTTCTGTTGTTCTTCCAACACAGAGCTTTAATAATTAAAAATTCAAACATTTCTGTGGTGCTCATTTCTGTATGAAGTATTTTGTCAGGCTAAACTTTCTTCAGTTGTCTCATACTATTAAATGATTGCACCACTGCGTGACATATGTTCTCTCTCTTTTTGTGTAATGTAAATACATTTTTCCTTTTATGTAAATGCTTCTTGTACCAAACCTAACGTGTCTTAAGAATTTCACCTTTTTTTTTTTTTAAAAGTCAGTCTTGACAAAACTTAACAAGGTTGTCGGCTAGCATCGACATGCAAATGATTTCTCTTTCCAAAGCTTGTCATCAGCTTTTCCCCTCCATCCACCATTTGGGTTTCTTGTAGTGTTGGGCTTCAGGATTTGACACCAATGATGAAAGAAGGGATTTCAGGAATGTCACTCTTCAGTTTGTGAGATTCTGACTCAACCTGGTGTGAGTTTTCAGTGGATTAAGTGGATGTTGATTCGTGTCATATGACTACAGTCATAAAACTGTAATCTTGAGCCATATCTTGTGATTTAAGATAAGAACTATTTTTTAAACTTTTTTTTTAAAGTTTTAACATAGCAACTGTTTAACCATGAGTAATGCATATTTTAATTCCAGACCCTAAGTGATAATATTTGGCAAAAATAGAGCTAAACTGTTTTTCACCATACAGGAAAGTACTGAGAGAGTTGTTTGTGTTAAGTCTGGACATAGTTGTCTAACTGTTTTTTGTTGATGATGATAGAAAAAATAAGGTATTTTGGACTAGCGTGGAAAACAATTGTAGAGCTATGTAAAGCTACAGGGCATTCACACCTGGAGTATGACAGGGAACCCAGAACTACCAGAAAGTCATTGCTTTTGAAATTATTTCTGGGGTCACAGTCAGTAACACTTGTGAAGACACTGACAAGAAGATTACCATCTGAGATGATGAGCAGAGAAATATAGTTGTTGATAATTTATTGGTTGGGAATTAGTCCAGACTGTTTTGATGGAAGCCACTATTTACAGCAATAATCTGATGAAATATAAGTGAAAATTACTAACTTCACATTCCTCTTTTTTTTTTTCCTTTTTTTTGTAGATTGGCAAACATACTTATAAATGGCAACACCATTTATGTGGTTTGGATGTTTGCCTAATGATGATGGTCTCTAGAATCATAGAATGGTTTGGGTTGGAGGGGACCTCAAAGATCACCTAGTTCCAACCCCCCTGCCATGGGCAGGGACACCCTCCACTAGATCAGGTTCCCCAAAGCCCCATCCTACCTGGCCTGGAAACACTTCCAGGAAGGGGGCTGCCACAGCTTCTCTGGGCAACCTGTTCCAGTGCCTCACCACTCTTAACAGTAAAGAATTTCTTCCTTATATCTAATTTAAATCTACCCTTCTTCAGTTTAAAGCATTACCCCTGATCCTATCACTGCATGCCCTTGTAAACAGTCCCTCTCCAGCTTTCCTGTAGGTCCATGGAGGTACTGGAAGGCTGCTCTATGGTCTCCCCAGCGCATTCTTTTCTCCAGGCTGAGCAGTCTCAACTCTCTCGGCCTGTCTTCATAGGAGAGGTGCTCCAGCCCGCATCATCTTTGTGGCCCACCTCTGGACTCACTCCAACAGCTCCATGTCCTTCTTATGTTGGGGGCCCCAGAGCTGGACGCAGTACTCCAGGTGGGGTCTCACAAGAGCAGAGTAGAGGGGCAGACTCACCTCCTTTGACCTGTTGGTCACATCTCTTTCGATGCAGCCCAGTATACAGTTGGCTTTCTGGGCTGCAAGTGCACATTACTGGGTCACATTGAGCTTCTCATCCACCAGCATCCCCAAGTCCATCTCCTCAGGGCTGCTCTGAATCCATTCTCTGCCCAGCCTGTAGTTGTGCTTGGGATTGCTCTGACCCACGTGCAGGACCTTGCACTTGGCCTTGTTGAACTTCATGCAGTTCACACAGGCCCATCTCTCCAGCCTGTCAAGGTCCCTCTGGATGGCATCCCTTCCCTCCAGCATGTTGACTGTACCATACAATTTGATGTCATCAGCAAACTTGCTGAGGGTACACTCAATCCAACTGTCCCTGTCGCCGACAAAGATACTAAACAGCGCTGGTCCCAATACTGATCCCTAAGGAATGTCACTCATCACTGGTGTCCATTTGGACATCGAGCTGTTGACCACAACTCTTTGAGTGTGACTGTCCAACCAATTCCTTATCCACTGAGTCGTCCATCTGTCATGTCCACGTCTCTCCACTTCAGGGACAAGGCTGTCGTGCAGGATAGTGTCAACTGCTTTGCACAAGTCTAGGTAGTTGACATCAGTTGCTTTTCCCTTATCCACCAGTGCTGTGACCCCGTCATAGAAGGCCACCAGATTTGTCAGGGATGATTTGTCCTTAATGAAGCCATGTGGGCTGTCACCAGTCATCTCCTTATTTTCCATGTGCCTGAGCATAGTTTCCAGGAGGATCTGCTCCATGATCTTCCTGGGCACAGAGGTGAGACTGACTGGTTGGTAGTTCCCTGTGTCTTCCTTTTTTTCCCTTTTTAAAAATGGGTGTTTTGTTTCCCCTTTTCCAGTCAGTGGTAACTTCACCAGACTGCCACAACTTCTCAAGTATGATGGATGGTGGCTTAGCAACTTCATCTGCCAGTTCCCTCAGGACCCATGGATGCATCTCGTCAGGTCCCATGGACTTGTGCACCTGCAGGTTCCTTAGATGGTTTTGAACCTGTTCATCTCCTACAGTGGGTGGTTCTTCATTCTCCCAGTTCCTGCCTTTGCCTTCTGCAACTTGAGTGGTGTGGCTAGAGCACTTGCTGGTGAAGACTGAGGAAAGAAAGTCATTGAGCACCTCAGCCTTCTCCATGTCCTGGGTAACCAGGTGTCCCGTTTCCTTCTGGAGAGGTCGCACATTTTCTGTAGTCTTCCTTTTATCACTGACATCATACCTATAGAAGGTTTTCTTGTTGCCCTTGTGATCCTGGCCAGATTTAATTCTATCAGAGCTTTAGCTTTCCTAACCTGATCCATGGCTGCTTGGATACAATTTTTCTGTATTCCTCCCAGGCTACCTGCCCTTGCTTCCAGTTTCTGTAGGCCTCCTTTTTGTGTTTGAGTTTGTCCAGGAGCTCCTTGTTCATCCGTGTGAGCCTCTTGGCGTTTTTCCTGACTTCTTCTTTGTTGGGACGTATCACTCCTGAGCTTGGAGGAGGTGATCCTTGAATACTAACCAGCTTTCTTGGGCCTCTCTTCCCTCAGGGCTTTGTCCCATGGTACTCTACCAAGCAGATCCCTGAAGAGACCAGTATCTGGCATCTCCTGTAGTCCAGGGTTGTGAACTTGCTGTGCGCCCTCCTCACTGCCCTGAAGATCTTGAACTCCACCATCTCATGGTCACTGCAGCCAAGGCTGCCCTTGAGCTTCACATTCCCCACCAGCCCCTCCTTGTTGGTGAGAACAAGGTCCAGTATGGCACCTCTCCTCATTGTCTCCTCTGTTCACTTGGAGAAGGAAGTTATCAATGCATTCCAGGAACCTCCTGGATTGCTTATGCCCTGCTGCGTTGTCCCGCCAACAGGTATCAGGGTGGCTGAAGTGCCCCATGAGGACCAGGGCTTGTGAACGTGAGGCTGTTCCTATCTATCTACAGAGCGCCTGGTCGGGTGGCCTGTAGTAGCCCCCTATAGTGTTAGCTGTCCCCGCACTCCCTTTAATCCTGACTCAATGAGGGCACAAGTGCAGTAAGTAAGACTAAATGCTGTTCACTTCTAGAATAAAATTCCACTGTGCAGAAGAGATGCTAATCTGTTACAAGCAATATGAGACTGGTCAATAAAATCACAGCTGTTAGACTGATTTTTCTGTTTTGAGATTAGACATGCGAAATACTGGATGTCCTGAGATTGTGCTTCAGTTCAAAACACTAAATATGATCTGCAGAACCTGTTCAGATGTATGAAAACACAGTGAGAGAATCCAGACTGTCCTAAACTGTCCTTATGAGAATGTAGCCACTAGAGGAATATCTAGGGTTTATAGTTCACAGCATGCTTGGAAGCTTTTCCATTCTGTTTTTCTGAAATTGTACAAGATCCTTGAGTCAAGACTGGTGCTACTTGCTTTGTTTCAGTATGAACTGACCTTTTATTAGTATACTTTGAAGTAAGAGCTGTTGAAGAGCACATGGAGGTAATGTGTAGTAAATTTTACTTTATAAATTGCAACTTGCTTGCTGTGATGGTGTGGACCAAATGAGATGATGGCGCAGAAGTCAAGAGTGACCCAGTTCTCCAACTCTCATTAACTTCTGTACAGCCAGTTCACAGCAAGCACTCAGTGTGCGTAGAAACTGCAAAGCTCAGTTGAATAGCTAAAAGAACTGTGTGTTACGGTTTATTTAAGTTCTGGTAGACTCACAAGAGCTATACTTAGAAATATGAGGATATAAAAATGTTTGTGTTATTAGAATTGTCAATTCATAGGCTCAGAAATGACAAAAGCATTGCTGCCAACATTCAGTAAGCTTTTGAACTGAACTGAATTAACCCTGAAATAGTTCTGTGGAGTTTGGCAGATAGCTACAAAAGAACCACAGAAAAGGGCATCATGCTGGCTATGCTGGAAGGGAGGGTGAACTAGGCATTGACACCCTCCCCCCAACCCAGCAGCCAACTGGGTCTGTGGCATTGTGCTCATGCAGTGTACCCTAGTGACCCATGAAGATCCGTGCTCCAGGAGGAACTGAGAAAGACCCAATAACAAAACCAAGATGACTGTTCTCTGCAGGGCCTGGGCATGCTAGGAGTGTTCATGACTTGGCTGGTGGTCACTGCCTCCACTTCATAAATCTTTCCCACCTTTCCCCTCTCTCCCTCTAAAAAGTGTGTGAATGCAACAGTCTTGTTCAATATTTCTGTTAGAAAATCATAGAATCATAGAATAATTTGGGTTGGAGGGGACCTTTAAAGCTCATCTAGTCCAACCCCCCTGCAATGAGCAGGGACATTTTCAACCAGATCAGGTAGCTCAGAGCCCTGTTCAGCCTGACCTTGAATGTTTCCAGGGATGGGGCATCTACCACCTCTCTGGGCAACCTCTTCCAGTGTTCTACCACCATCACTGTAAAGAATTTCTTCATTATATCTAGTCTGAATCTATCCTCTTTTAGTTTAAAACCCTTACCCCTTGTCCTGTTGCTACAGTCCCTACTACAAAGTCTGTCCCCATCTTTCTTATGAGCCCCCTTTAAGTACTGAAAGGAAATTAAAATGTTTGGAGAGAAGTGATTAAGAATTAATACAAGGTTATGCATTAACCCTAATAAAAATCAAATAGCTTTGTTTTGGCCAGGAGAGGTAGACCTGTATCTCACATCTGCATCTTAATTTGTTGGGCTTGCTTACCATGCTTGCATTTGATTTTTAAGAGAAAGGCGTGACAGAACTTCAGCTGGTGGCGCTGGCAAGCCTTAACCTGTTGCATTGCACTGTGGTGGCACTGGGATCAGGAAATGAAGGCAAGTCTTGTGAGTGCTCCTGCGTGCTGCACTGGTCAGTATATGGGTCTGTGGCAGACACCCCTCTCCTGATTGAAGGCTGCGCTCCAGGAATTGAGGCCTGGAGAAGGGCAGCTTGGTTGTGTTGAGGGAGGAAGCAAAGAGAGTTGCAAAGTGGGATGCAAAACTCTTCCGTTTCTTCTCATCCAGTGCACACAGACACCCAGTCTGGACTTGAGGAAAGCTTTCCTCGTGTAAAGCTGCATGTTTCTGAAGCAGTCTTAAAGACCTGTAATTTTCTGTTTAAGAGTTCATCACCATAAACACAAGGGCAGTAGGTTGGGTATACACTTATCCAGGAGAAAATGCACATTGATGGTGTGTCATTGTCTGAGTTCAATTAACTTTTAAAATTAAATGAGTAAGTGGCCCCAGTCCAGGAGAAAGGACTCCAAGGGTTGAGTGTTCATTTCTAGGCTACAAGGTTAGACTGCTTACTGTCTGTAACCTGGGAGTCTGGTATTTTGTTTTTTTTGCCAGAGGTCTGCATCCATGTGTTTTTGTCCTCCCATCCTATTATATTTTCCAGGGCTGTAGGTGCTGGTTTTGTGTTTGCCCAGATTACAGCAGTTTGATTAGAAGAGTAATCAGAACTTCTCAGACTGAGGTCAGGTCCCAGCTGGGGTCTGTTTGGAAGTATACAATGAAATCTGCCATTTTGAGGTTTGCATTGCTGAAAGTGCTTGGGTTGAGTGGTCAAAATGTGCTGGTTTACATCTAGCTTAACGAAAGGATCAATATTTATATGAGAGAGATGGTAACACTGTATCATTGGTGTGTGATACCAGAGCTAAGGATGCTATACTTATCCCTTTTGGATTGACACATGGTGAATGGGAAATCATAACTCTTTTAAGGTTATAGAGCAAAACCTTACCAGGTTATGTGCCGAAAGTTATTGGCTTGATTGATAAATATTTTGAGCACTCCTTTAATTAATCTTCCTTGGTTAGTGTGGTGGGTTGACCCTGGCAGGGGGCCAGGTGCCCACCAGAGCCGCTCTATCACTCCCCTCGTTCACCAGACAGGGGAGAAAAAGTGTAACGAAAAGCTTGTGGGTCGAGATAAAGACAGGGAGAGGTCACTAATTATTGTCATGAGCAAAACAGACCGAACTTAGGGAATCCATCTAATTTATTACTAAGCAAGACAGAGTAGAAGAATGAGAAATAAAATCCAATCTTAAAACACCTCCCCTCACCCCTCCCATCTTCCTGGGCTCAACTTCACTCCCGGCTTCAACCTCCTCCCCTCTCAGCGGCACAGGGGGTCGGGGAATGGGGGTTGTGGTCAGTTCATCACACGGTGTTTCTGCTGCTTCTTCATCCTCAGGGGGAGGACTCCTCTCATCATTCCCCTGCTCCAGCGTGGGGTCCCTCTCACAGGAGACAGTCCTTCATGAACTTCTCCAACGTGAGTCTCTCCCACAGGCTACAGTCCTTCACGAACTGCTCCAGCATGGGTCTCTCCCACAGGGTGCAGACCTTCAGGAGCAAACTGCTCCAGCGTGGGTCCCCCACGGGGTCACAAGTCCTGCCAGCAAACCTGCTCTGGTGTGGGCTCCTCTCTCCACGGATCCACAGGTCCTGCCAGGAGCTTGCTCCAGTGTGGGCCTCCCATGGGCCACAGCCTCCTTCAGGTGCCTCCACCTGCTCCGGCGTGGGGTCCTCCATGGGCTGCGGGTGGAATCTCTACACCCCCTCATCGTCCCTCCATGGGCTGCAGGAAGATCTTGGTCCGGCGCCTGGAGCACCTCCTGCCCCTCCTTCTGCACTGACCTTGGTGTCTGCAGAGTTTCTTACATCTCTAAAAAAAGCGCTCTCTAACTGTTTTTGTCTTTCTTAAATATGTTATCACAGAGGTGCTGACTGGCTTGGCCTTGGCCAGCGGCGGGTCCGTCTTGGAGCAGGCTGGCATTGGCTCTGTCAGACACAGGGGAAGCTTCTAGCAGCTTCTCACAGAAGCCACCCCTGTAGCACTCCCCGCTTCCAAAACCTTGCCACACAAACCCAACAAAGTTAGTATTAATGAAATTACCTTCTGAGTACAGTTTTGGAAAATACTTTTTACATTCAGGTATTCAAGTGGTGGTGCATAGCTGGTCATATTGTACTTTGTTTCTTCTTTTGTCAGTAGAGCATTGAAATTATTATTAACCATTTGACTAGATAAATTTATCTCTGTAAGATATACCTGTACAGATTTTTGCCTGGAAAACCATTTGCAAAGCTAAAATTTTGTATTGTAGTATACAAAGTGCTGTTTATAATGTATTGGAGGCTCTCAGTGCAACTGACATGTTTCTTGGCTAAGACTAAATCATCTACTGGACACAAAAAATTAGATGATGTGATAAAACAAAAATTTGATGTTGTGATACTGCAACTTGAGGAAGGAGAAACTTCCTGGAGTGTGATTTTTTTTTCCTGGGGGAGGGGAATAACAAGTCTTAATGAATTGTGATCAGTTCACCAGTCTTTTTTTGATTTTTTTTCTTAATACTTGTAATGAAATCTCATTTCCTTTTAGACAGAAGTAACCGGGCTATTAGACCATAAGCTTTTACTACTTTTACCATAGTTGGCTGTACATTTTCCATCTAGATTCTCACTATTTCAGTGTCTAATCAGTTCTTTCACTTTCTAAGCAACTTTTATCTTCGCATCCTAGGTGATATTTAGCTTTGTTTTGATGGTTTCACTTAGGGGACAATCCTCCTCTTTGAATTTGTTTTCACTTCTCTCAAAGGCAAGGGCTTGGATAGATTTGAAAAGATAAACCTGTCTAACAGTGAACTGTGGTTGGGTGAGGTGATCAGGTTGTTGGTGCTGTTGGAGTTGTGTCCCCCTGCCCTCTCTCCATAGCTGAAGTGGCCATTTAGGTGCCTAGCCATCATAACAGCCAGGTAATTCAAATAAAAGATTTAGGTGCTCCCGGACATATAGTATGTGACTGGGACTGGACAGAGATGCTGTCTGTTGACTCACAAATTTTTTCTCCAGTTCTTTACCGTCTACTCCTTTTTTTAATCTAATCCTGAGAATTCAGAGACACACTGCTAAGTAGAGCATATAGAATATGTTGGAGGCATGTCAGTGCAGGTTATGATTACAGAGGTCTTCTTCCTTCCAGCTGTTCGTACTTATGAAGTTCCTGAGAGCACAGGCTTTTGCGTGGAATTCACTGTTTCATGAACTAACCGAACAGTGAATGTAGGTGGGTTGCTCTCAAACAACAGAAATTTCTACTTAATAAGCCTACTTAGTAGTTAGAGACGAGGATTTTTGTAGTGAAATTCAGATTTCACTATGTTTCATTGAGCAAGACCAACTGATATTTGTGGATAAATAAAATGAGCTATACAAAGGTCAGTTTACCTGCTGATATCACCAGACCACACACCAAATGAAGGCTTCATCACCGTGGGCATGCTTTCATGTAGAGCATATATCTGAGAAGGTTTAAAGATGCCTTTAACTAGGTGTATATAGAGCTGAAGGAAAAGTAAGAATTCTGTAAGTAAGTACTGTTTATTGTCCCTTAGTAATGCAATTTTGACATACTATGTTTTTCTCTTCAACATTTTTTCTTGACTGATTTTATTTAAATGATACGTGTGCATAGAGCATAAGGTGTTTCAGTTGTGTAGGTGATTTATCTAATCTTAGGGTGATGTTTTCTAATGCTGTTTGTGTCAGCTTACAAGTTCTCTTTGTGGGCTACTATTTAAAGGATACGCATCTTCAGTTTCAAATGCATCCTTTCTGATGGATCTGCAAGTTAAAAAAAACCAAAACAAAACCAAAAACCTACAGGTATTATTTTTCTGGTCCTTCAACAAAGAAGTTATAGACCTAGGAGGATTGTATATTGGAATTGCATTTAACATGATTCTCAAGAATTGTTGTTCAAACTTACAGCCTATAAAGTACCGCAGTTTTTCTAGTATAGCCTGTAAAGTGCAGGCCATGGAACATTTCTGTATCGCCCCCTCTTAAATTAGAGCATGTGTTTTAAAAAGTTACACAGTCTTTGTTTTAAAATCAAATAGCTAAAGAATCTAGCGTAAGCCCTGTTAGTCATAGCCAAGTTCAGTTCACCTTTCCGTTACAGTGCTGTTGCCGTACATGGAGTGCTGTTTTTCTACTTATGCTCATAGCAGCTGTAATGAAGTCACTCCTTAGACTTTGATAGTATAAAATAGACTCAAATCATAAGTATCCTGTTCCACTCATTTTGCAAGTCCCATGGCATTTTTTAAAATGTTCCCTATACTGGCTAAAGTAAGTTACATGGAATAATGCAAAGATTATTTTTAATGTCTTTATCTCTGCGTTTTACATTTTAGTGCATCTTGTTTAAAAATAAAAAGGAACAAGTAGTGTTAGCTCAATCATGGCCAGTACTCTCACATATGATTGTAAATGCAGTAGTTGTTTGGTTTGGTTTTTTTTTGTTTTGTTGTGGTTTTTGGTTTGGTTTGGGTTTTTTTTTTTTGTAGAGGGATCTTGCCTAAGCTGATTTTTTTGGTAATGTTTTGCTTGCTTTATCTAATTATTTTGTCATTATAGATGATAAGAATTAATTTGCAATCTCAAAGTTTGTTCTCCTATATTGTGGCATTCATCATCACAGAAGTAAGGCAGGTTATTGATTCTTCTGAGTGTCATAAGTGCATGCCAATGCGTGAATGGGTGGAGATTGTAGGAAGATCCTTGGAGAAAGCAACAACAGAAATTTATTCTGTCTGAATAAAGAAAAAATAAGCTTCTTAGTGTGTTAGTTAGAGAATGTTGCTTCTGTTGTGGATGAACAAGATTTAGGACAGGTTGTGGAGAGGGGCAGTTCGGACTAGGTGAAGCTCAGAAATTACCTTTTGGTAGGAACTTTAGGTCAGTCTGAAGTAAAGCTTGATTCCAAAACTCTCTTGTTTAGGCAGATCTGTCACACTGGCCTGTGTCTTTCCAGTCATTCTGGCTGAAGTAAAAGACACCAATACCAATAAAAAGCCAATATAGCCTGGAGGATGTTGCACTGGTAAATGGGTGAATAATTGGTTCCACAGAAATCACTCTTTTTTGGACCTTTTTGTTGTTAAAATCAACATTTTAATCTCTGAAGAGTTTATTAGTTTGGGAAGACTTCAAGTCTTTGCCCTTGCTATGAGTAGGGTAAATGGCTAGATCTTCTAGCCTCAGCTCTTCTGTGATCCCATGAAGATCTGCAGATTTCTTGTCAGCAGTTACAGCCCTGGATGTCTTCTAAGAATAGTTCAGAAAAGTCCTTAGTTACCCAAAGTGATTGGTTATTTTGCCCTTATTTTCTTGATCCCAAAGTCTCTTCCTGCCATTTTGTGTGATAAGTGGTAAAAACCATTTATACATGAGATCTAGCTTTTTTCTTTTTTTTTTCCTCCTTTTTTATCATCTCAAAACTTGAGGTTTTTTTAACATGAGGTAACTGGAAAAATATTAAATATTATGAAGTCTGCAGGAATGTACCAGAAGTGTGCTTAAAGTTGATTCCCAGTTTAGTTACGTCTTCAGGCTAATTTTTTAATCTATCATGTTCTTGCATAGCTCTAGCTATAACACAAAATGTTTTGTACAGCTAAATCAGGTATCTTACCTAATTCTTTTTTTCCTTTGACCCTAATTTTCTTATGATCCGGATTTTCAACGTAATCCTAAATTAGTTAAAGACCTCTATTCAGCACATCCATGACTGATACTAATTATCTTAAAGTATTTTAATTTTCTTACCAAGTTCTATATTCAGTTATTTGGATTGTAATCTTTTTTTTTTTGTTTGTTTTTTTTTAGTGGTGCAGTGTTAGCTTTCTTCTGATCTTCCAATTCTTTCCACATTTTAAGACTCACTGAAATAAAAATTAATGGTCCATAGTATGGCTTATTCAGCTTCCTAAATTCTTGGATGTTGTTTATCTCATCTGCTGGTTTAAAAATATTTAGCTTGAATAGATGATGTGTTAACATCTCTCTTTAGATATTGTTGGATTGCAAAGTATTTTCACCATGTGACTACATAATGTAGATATCCTTTAAGAAATTAAGCAAAATATTTATCGCACACTTTTTTCTTTCTCATTGTTTTGTGTTCTTACTTATTCTGGCATTTCCAGCAAGTAAGGGTACAGTAACACAGTGGAAGTTGAAGACTTTTGTTGTTGTTTTTCAGAACAAACTCCTTTCTATCATCACCCTCAGTTAAACTATCTACATGGACTTTCCTACCCCCTGTGTTTATTTGCTTTTCTTACCAATCTCTTACAGTTATGACTTCAGGGTATGTAGCCACTATTAAGAGAAGTCTTCCATTATGCCGTTGGAGCCAGCTGCTTTTAGTTCCCCTCTCTGACTGTTGTTTAGTGAACAGCTGAGCCGGGCTGATGATGTGTTGCTGCCAAAAGGGGGAGAGATCTCATTCCCTACCTCTTCCCTGCTCTTAGGTTGAGAATTCCTGTGCCCAATGTTTGCCAAACCCTGCTGCAAGCTGGCTTAATTTAGCATAAGTATTTTCTTTTTCTTCTTTCCCTCTGCTGCCCCTGCCCTGGCTTGGATGCATGTCTGGTTGGCGAGTTCACTCGTAGACTGATAATGGTGCATGCCAGAGCTGGTACAAAGTGTGGTGGGTGAAGATGAGAGCGTGGCCTGTGCCTTTTGGCAACATTGAAATGGTCAACTGGTTCATCACGAAGCTGTAGCCTAAACCAGCTTGGTTGGTTTTAATGAGTATAGGCACCTCAATCATGGGATTATTGCATTATGAGCATCTAGAAAAATCTAAAAGTTGAGCTTTTGAAGTACCTCCCACGCATGCTATTTGAACCTGATTCAGTCACTAATGGTGACTTGGTTGTCACTGATATTTGTTTGTGCAATCCAGCCAGGCAGTTTAAGACGAGATACAATTTAGCATTCTTTGTCTGGCGACTGCATCAGAGAGTGTTTAATTTATATTTATTTCGTTCCACAACTTCTATGCTCCAGCCTCCAGTTTTGAGCTCAGTTTGGGGCACTGTAAATAAATTGCCCACAATCTGCTCACAGCCAGCAAGTGTGGCAGCTTCTGCAGAGTTTAGGACCCTCCTAGAGGAAAGCAGCTGCTGTACAAAATGATCAGGGCACAGAATTCCTTAACTCAGGAAAGTGACAGGCCAAAAAGAGTCTCCAAGATTAGATATGGCTGATAACAGATCACTCGAATGCTAGCAGTCCAGGTGTGAGCAGACTGTAAGTTCTAATATAGTCCTTACCACCAGCCCTGTGTGTTCCTGATTTAAAAGTACATCTCAACTACAGCAAGGAGGTCACTTGAATCTCGGTGCAGCGTGCTTTATTCTGGAAGGATGGCACCAGTTTATTCACTACAGAAATACTCCCACATTATTTTTAACATATTCCTCACCTCCACATGATTGCTACAATACCCATGGTTGGGTTACTGCAATGACAGTTGGAGGACAGGATGCTGAGAGTTTTCTCTGTAGAGCCAGTGAAGTCCAGGGACAACACTGAAAGATGTACCTGATGTGGTCAAACATTCATTGAATCATTATTTGCAAATGTCTGGTTAGATCTGGTTGTGTATCTATTGTAAACATACAATTCATGTGTGTCTTTAAATATAACTAATGGCAGCAATAACTATAAAAAACCCCCTACCTTGCTGGGAAAGAGGTAAAGGCGGCTTTGCTAAATATTCATGGTGGAGACACAGAGGCAAGTACAGAATGCTTTAAAAAGTCTGAGAACAGAAGACCCTTTAACTAAACGAAGTGTCCAGAAGAGACTTAACAAGAATTTTGATGCAGTTGGATAACCTGTCTTTGGAGTGGACAGGTGGGTGATAGTGTTGTTCAGTATGAACACTAACCAAGTTCTTAAAAATATTCTACTGTTTTCTTAATTCCAGAAAAATAACCAAAACCCCCCCAAAACGAACAATAGATCATGGGGGTTCGAATACAGTAGCAGGACATTCCAAATGTTACCAGTTAACTTTTATAGGATTGATGCAGAAATCTGTCTTGTGTTCAGACTGTGTTGTGTACGGCACAGTATACTGTGAACGCTTTACAGCTTCTGTGAAAAGGACACAGCAGGCTACTGGTGCTGCTGGACATAGGAACAAAGTCTTAAGATGTGCTCCACATGCTAAAATAATGGCTTGTAGACTGTTGCAAGTAGTTGAAATAGTGAATGTGTCTTCTGGATACTACTGCTTCTGCTGTGTCTTGGTACAAACACACACCTACCTTTACTGATGACCTGAATAGGAGGTGTAGCTGAGTCTATGTTCCCCTGGGCTGGGAATGACTCTTTAAGGGTAAAACTCGGCACAATTTTTTGCTTAAAAACTGGTGTTGAAGTAACAGCTGCCACTTTAAGAAAGATGCAACATTTTTTGAAATCTTCTTTTCAGGTTGTAACAAGCTTTTCCTAACCATAAGTAGCATGAAAAGCAGGAGACTGCACTGTTGCTGACTACACAGGGGTGAACTGCTTCCTGAAACACAAATTAAGGTTTTACTCTTTTTGACCAAAACCAGGTTAACATAGGACTGTTATAAGCTGGATGATCCCTTCGAGGAAAGGCTAGAAGATGCTGTTTGCCAAAAACCTCTGAATACTGATGTGCGTTTTTGTGGTGTCCTTGGGGATCAGCTGGCAAAAGTGCTGCCACCTTGAACAATCTGGAAAGTCATAGTTCAGGGAAATGTGGGTACTGGCTCCCCAGTTCTCCCTCTAGGAAACTTACTGTTGCCTGGAAGCAAAGCCAGGTGCTTAGGTGAACTGCACTCACCAGGCTCAGTCAGCACTGCATGCAGTAATGCCAAGTTCTAGCTCATAGCTACATGGACAGAGCAGCACTTCTTGCAAGGGAAGACATCCACAGTTGTGAGGTTGAGAGCCTCCTCAGATAGCTCACAAAATGCCAAGAGAAGAGCTGTCATGTCACATCACCTTTTAATTTTCAACTCCTTTATGGGAATGTTGTCTCAAACACCTTCTCCCCGCTAATCTAAAGGGAACGCTGGAGCTCACATTTGTTTTTCCATGTAATTTCCTTATTCTGTCTCCTGTGAGTTTGCTCTATATTACCTAGAGAAATTATGCCACAGTAACAGTGTGTTCCTCTGAGGATGAGTTTCTTGTCCTAAATGTACAAGATGCAATTCTTAAATTGAGCAATCTTCTGCATTTTAGACCTTAAATAAAACTAAATTTGTTCTGTTTTCTCACTAGAAGCGGATTTGCTATCAAGTGACTCCGAACATGGAAACATGATTTCAGCAGGAAAAAAGCTGGGACAATAGCAAACAAAATCATAGTTTATAATATAATTATTAAAATAGCCATCCCAGATTTAAAATCGGAAAGAATGGATTCCAAAGGAAGTGAAAGCAGCTACAGAAAATGCAGAATTTGAGTATTAAATGTTTAGTAAGTAATCCAGAAGAGCCCTCTTGTGTTTTTAAGATTATTTTATTCTTTAAAGACTGTATGCTTTCTATTGGTTACTGAGTGAACTAAGGGAGAACTTAAAAATCAACCTGTCAGTGAACATGGAGGTCAAACTGAGTTGAGAGGGAATACTCAGTAGTGTAATAATACGCAGAGTTGAAGATAAACATTAAGTTTTCAATTCAGAGGCCTGGTAATCAGTCCAATCAAGGGCACCACACAGTAAATATGTTATTTGCTACTTTAGTACCTTGAACTGTTTTTAGCTTACTTGAACCTTGGAGGAATTCCTGAGTTTTCTCTTGCATGCTCTAAAGTAAAATTGCCCTTTCATGACAACTGAAATGGAAACCAATTACCTAGCAATTCCAAGAAAACAAAAGGTACACAGATATTAAGATGCCTATCTTAAGCTTTTCAAATATGCAAGACTTGAAATGTAATCCTTTTTGGTATGATGCAAGACCTTCCTTTCTAGTTAGATAGCAAAACCCACCACACTTGTAACTCCCACGCTGTTCCAGTTGATAATCAAATACCTTGGCTCCTTCAAATACCCTACATAAATATCATTTGGCAGTGGTAGTCAGTTATCCCTGAAAAACGACCTGATCATGTACTTAGATAATCACAAACCTGCTTGAGCAGTATAAATCCAGTTTATAGTAGTTGTGAGTAGTGCATGGGCGCCAGCTTACAATAATAAAAGTCAAATGTTAACAGAGCAGTGATCTCTGACACTTTTAAGTTCAGTGAATACTAGAAGATCCGAGTAGTGCTGTGCCCTTCTACATCCCTAACAAACGGCTGAGGACGCTGGGGGAGTAGAAGGGAAATGGCTTGTGAGTGCCCCATGCCACAGTCTGTTCTTCTGCCGTTGCTGAAGATGGACCACTGGGCTAGATGGACTGTTTGGTCTGAGCGTCGGGCACTTGCCTTCTTCACTTCTGCCTTCCAGCGGAAAATAAGAATCAGGCCCTTGGACTATTGCTTTCCAGCATGACAAGAATGGCACTTATCGCAATGATACCCAGCCAGCTGAGAAAGTCAACTTAAGTCATTACTCGCTAAACTTATACAGGCTGTGGGATTACTAGGAAATGTTCAAATGTTTGTTCAGTTTCAACTTTTGTTTCTGTGCTTGCATCTTAGGACTATTCTGAGACTGCTGAACTAGTTCTTAAATCATCTACTTTTTTGGACTGCTGGAACATAAGAAATCAGCGAGAATTACTTTAATCTTGTCACTGATCTTTCAGCCATGCACTCAAAATATAGGCTTATTAAGGAAGTTAGGGAATGTACAGCATTTGACAGAACTATTTACAGAAAGGGGCTCGTGCCTACGAAGTTGAGATTTTTCTGATAAACACCCGCAGTTTTGTCTAATCTAAGTTATTAGTTAAGCATATCAGTTTAGTAAAGGCATAAGCCATTGTAGACATCTCAGGCATTCCAGTTTAGTAAAGATGCAACTCTTTGCAAAAGTCATCTTTCCACCCATCTTCTCTGTGGGGCTTTTAAAATATATATAGAATTTGTATATTATCTCTACCTCTTATCACTTAAAAAATCAGTTAACACTTTTAAAATGTTCAATGCAGCTGTTCTATTCTCTTCTTGCTTAGAAGGTCAGTGGGACTAACTGCAAAAGTATAGACAATATAAATTAGTATTTAAATTATATATTACATGTTTATTATGGGTGCATTTTTTTAAAATTTACATTTTATGAAAAATCAGAAGTATTTACAATTTTTGTAAGATAAACTTGTATGCTCTAATTTACAGTCTGATGTAGTAACAATTCATAAAAATTCAGATCCTTTAGAGTTGTGTTTACAAATTAATTTTCTGAGGAGGCAGCTACAACAGATATTGCTGTATACACAAGCAAGAACCAGCTTGCTACATATGTTTTTTTTTTTTAATCAGATAAGCTACATGTACTTTTTACATTGTTTTTAAATTTCTTTACAAAACATCTATATAAACTTGTATGGCTTCAAAATTGTAACCTGCACCCAATGCAAATGTATGTATAATCACCTGAATGAAGGCTAGTTTAAAAGTGCCAAAACATAACTACTTCATTCAACTCAGAAATGAAAGTAATGCTTGATTAAAAATAGCAATACAGTTTTGGTTTTTCATTAATAAAATATTGTCATGTTAAACAGTTTGATTGCAAAGCAGATTACAATTAAGATTCCAGTAAAAAGACTGTACCATTTTATGAGTTACAAATTTACTATTCAATAAGATGAGCAAATTAAAAGCCAAATATACCCTTCCAATCAAATCTACAGTACAGCATGTGCTTAGTGCTAACACTGGAACTCTCACCTGCAAAAGTGTGTAGCATACATTAGAACTTATGTAGCCCCTACAAAGCTTAATTCATTGTAAAACTTCAGCAGTCCAATTCATTACTGGTTTTGCATGAATTAGTTCAAGCACATTTTATTGTTTTAATAGAGAATTTGAAATAGGTACTGGTTTTCAAAATGGTGATAAGAAATTCACACATGCATGTTATTGATTTTGCCTCAATACATTAGATTTTGGCATTGAAAAAACACTTGATAATACAAATACATGTAAGATTTTCTAAATTAGTGACTTGCTTTGAAAAACGTTACTAATGAGTCACTTCCCTTTGCTTAGGCTGTGGCAAGCAGATTAGATGACAATACAAACATTAAAATCGGTGGTTATAGAAGAAATTTAAACTATACAAATGGCAGTACTTGTCATCCTGCTGCCATAAAATACCCTTCTGAAACGCTATTCCTCCCAAAGTACTATGTTTACATTCACATCATGCAACCCCAAAAGCACTCAAAGTCCAAAGACGTGCAGTCAGTGAAGTGAAATGCTGTTTTGTTTGCTTTCAACAATTTGCTTTGACCATCATCGGTGATTTTTCAGGATTCTTATCTTTGGTGACATTAAAGTTAGTATCTCAAAGTTTCGAAGTCCAGCATGATGCATCTCTCTTTACTACAGCCACATTTATTGCAATTATCCCATGAGGAAGTGATCCAGTATTTTAAACCTCTTTTAAAACAATCTCCAGTTTTTGCAAATCTGTCTTCTCAATAAATCCTGGTCAAAGGAAATTTTATAAAGTTGTGTGCATTATACAAACACCGTGCTTTCTTCATGAAGAGCCAGACTTTGAAAAAGGAAGTGAGGCACGTGAATAACAAATTGGATAGGCACAGGCTTTTTTTTAAAGGCACAAATGTTATGCAATTCATATAAAAATAAATTAATTCTACAGCATTAATTCAAACAATCACAACGCCCATAAAATTTACTACCTGCAGAAGTAAATCTCTGCTGTCTTTTGCAATTTTGTAACGCATTGCACTTAGGGAAAAAACCCTCTATAAAACAACTTACATGTTAATAATATATGATACATGGGCATCAAGTTACATTTATATATGTCTAACTCATCTGGTTTTGTGGCATGAGTAGATGGAAGAACTACATGAGACTTTGCCTCTGCTTTCTTTAAAAACTGGCAATTAAAGAATCTGAAAAATTAGTATTACCTATGGAAAGCTCAAATATTTACTTGCTTTCCTACATTTTTAGGTTTAATGTTTACAGTACAACATACAATTTAATACTTTCATTACATCTATGGATTCCTATTTTGACTTCATCTATATAAACTTACTAACATTTCAACAAATTTTCCCAAATATTGCAGTTGATAATTTACAGACAGTGTTGAAGTTAACTTCAGTGCTATTATAAAGTAATAAAGTTTGCAAAATTACTTTTAAAAGTGCATTATCTGTTCTGTAGTTCAGCCTCAAAGTAGGTCAACATTTTGAAAAAATTAATGCACGTTAAAATAGTGTTTGAAAAGTAGAGAGGGCAGAGTGACCTTCTTGCACTCCTTTGATCCAATGACTTTCACAGGTACATCAGCAGTCTGCCATATATCGTCCTGAAAAATAAAGGTAAGTTTTTTGCAGTCAATAGATAAAACAGATTTTGTCAGTATTTTCCTGGGAGCAGTCTGAGTAACTATGGAAAACCAAAACACCTGTGAAACAGTTTCCAGCCACATGTTAATGAAAAGTAGCTGTTTATGCATCCCTTATTTAACAGTTTCACATTTTATAATTTAACACTATAGAATATATAATATTAATTTGAATATATAAGCACGTCAGTGTCTTACCAGTGGCAAATCTCTTCTTAAGGAGGGAAAGCCGATAGCCAGTGCCTACGAGCTCTACATCTACCCCTGAAAGGGTGCTGCCTTCACTAATGAATTGCACTGCGAGTGTTGCTGGTTTACTGGGTCCTTCGGAAAGTTCAAATTTTGCCCTGAGGGATCCAGAACCTATAAAAATAATGAAACTGAAAAGCTGGCTGTTTGACAAGAACAAGATCATCTCCGAAAATTTTTAGTAGTAAGAAGTGAAACTTTGAGATCTATTCCTAGCAGCAGTCCAATGTAAATTTCCAAAGAAATTAGAGTACAAGTCTGTTTTTTTCCAATACAATGTTTAAGACAATGACTAGTGAGTAATTTAAAAAGAAATTATACACATTTCTGCATGATTATACAGAACATGTGTATCAGACAGCCTGGTAATCTCTTACTACTTGAGGTATCTGATTGGTCCCTATAATCATCATTTATGCTTGCTGGTCTGTAAGTATGTAATACCCCCTATCTCGTATGTACTAATTTTCATTAGCAGATTTGAAAGTACATCAGAATATTTAAATGTTGTAATGATCTGACTGGATAAATGTACATGAACAAAACTACTGGAAGAAATGCAGCTATACAGTAAAGTATCCAGAGGAAAAAAATTCTTATTTTTATTATAAAGACAAGGTCTGATTAAATACTTTTTCCCACAAATCTCAGTTGATTTTTCAGAGACAGTAGTGAAGTGTCATCACTTCGATGTTGTTATAAAGCTATTATAAAATTAAAAATTACTTCAAGTACATTTCTGTAGTCAATGCAAGGCATTTAAAAACCCCCACAACATTGTGACTAATCTCTTTTCCTAGTTCTTAAACAAGTCTTCTCTCATTCTTGCAAAATATACTGGGAAAAATGATATAAATAATTAATAATGAAATAAAGTCAAGCATTTTTACTTCTTTAAACCAACTTGCTATTCCTAGTTAATAGGAACTGCTAAATGACAAGGAAAGCTGGTAACTGAAATGTTACTGGGGTAAAAGTGGGAATGAATGAATTAAACTGTTCTATGCAATGGCTTGTTCTTAATAAATTTGGCTTAAGGTACATTTCATTTCTTTAGTAGGTCTGTCATAGTTTGAGTAAATTGGAACTTCTTTCCACTGTGAAACTCATGTATTCAAGTGCTTTCAAAGTCTGTTCTGTGTTTTATCCCTGTCTGCAATTGACAGCTCACATGATCTGCTGGACCATAAAAAACCCCTAAAACATTTTATCAGCCTGTACACCAGAATAAAGACTTCAAGACATTTGTCCTAATATTAACAGAGTTTGTGCAACTTCTCCATTTGTTTCTGTAAGTGCAAGATCAACATAGTTATTACTTCGTCACAAACACTAGTAGTAGGTGTTTATACTCAAAGAAAAGGGGAAGAAAGATGGTGGGAGGAGAAGGGAATATAGCAGAAGCAGGGGGATATGTGCAAGTGTAGTGAACACACACAAGATGCAATCTACATCACTGGCAGCCTGTTTTATGCTGCTCTGCATGTGTACGGTAGCTCTTCATCTGGCCGCATTTGTGTTTTAGTATGAGTTTTTCTTTTAAAAAAGAAGCTCCACAGTTTGGAAAAGAAAAAAAAAAAGGTGTCTCCCTTCGTAATCATAATGAAAGACGGAGGTCAGTGAATGACAAAGTACACCAGACTACAGCAACTACCTCTGTCAGATAAAATTTTCTCTGATTTTGTTTGAATGATGACCACAACTTCACAGCCTCTGCAGAAATAAAAGAGGTCTTCCCTTTCCAGGCTTGTGGTTTCTGTATGAAAGCAGTCACATTTACAAGCAAACCTGCACTTTCATATTGCCCTTCACTAAATTCTTAACAGGGCTAAAGGACTTTCCTTTACACCATGAGTTCATTTCTTCACAGAGGCTTTGAGGATGAGATGCCTGCCTTTGGCTCCTATTTTATCGCTTCAGAAAAACATTGCGCCTGCAGAGGCTGCAAGGGCTGTGACATCAGCTGGACCGCAGGGAAAGGCAGCTGGGCAGAGGACAACTGTTGGTACCTTACAAAATGCTATATACGTTACCACTCTGAGCAGATGTCCATAGATTCATTTTTTTTTCCTGGAGTCATATATGGTCAAAACAAAGACCCTCAAAAAACTGGTCAAGAATCATCTAGTGTTGAGTCTACCTCAGCACAGGACTTCTGGATCTTTTTCTTCTTCCTCCCAGTTCTTCCACTTACCTCTTTATAGCTTATTTCAATTGTCAGTGTGTGGAAAGACATAACTGCTCATTTTCAAATACCATTGATGTAGTAATTTCCTACCCAGTCTAAACTCTATTTTAGAGCTACTAACTGCTTTCAGGTGGCTTCACTATTTTTCCTTTTATAGGTAATTAATACATTTCTATTTTGACATCTCGCTGTTAATGGAATCTCTCAGGAGGAAATCAGTTGAGAAGGTGGTGAACTGGTAAACAGGATACAGCATAACAAGATGTGTAAACTGGCATGGGGGTGTAGAGGCCAAAATGATTACCTTTGTACTGTTACAAATTTTCTGTACAAGCAAACAAAACAAGAGAGTTAACTTGCCTCCGTTCTCAGACTTCTCTGAAATGCTAGATATTTTCCAATATGCTTTCATCTGGTCTGCGTTCCTGTAAGAGAATGGTAGGTTAGTTATAAGCACTAGTTTTAGATTTACACCGGTATGTTACAGACATCTCTAAACGGAGGTTTATAAAAATACTCAATCATTTTAAGGTAAGTTTGTGGAAAACTATACAAAGCAAAAGGAAGAGAAGGGTGTGTCTGCATTGTCCCAGAACAGCAGAGCTCAGAAGTACACACCAGCTTTTTATGCAGTTAGCACTGCCCTATGCCTCAGCTGTGGATCCACAGCTTAAAACCCTCTGCAGTCTCAAAGGGCAAGCAAGGACAGGCCAAACGCCTTGGAAGGAATCTGAAAGCAATGTCTTTATGTTTAATGACGACAGTATGAGGGGGAGCAGTGTTGATTGCTCTCTCCTATGTGACACTCCTGGCAGCATGAATTTTATTGCATTTCCGTTCTAGTACAACTAGCTGGTGTGACACGGGGTTTAAGCTAACTTCTGACGCTGTAAAGGGTCAGAAAAGGGCACCAAGCACGATGGTCTCTAACCTGACAGGGCATTTTAACTCCTGGAGCACTTCGCAGCAGTTCCACCAAAGGAGTCATTAACTTAAAACAAAGACCCACCACCCAATCCCCTAGACCAAACAGGCAGCACAACACAAATACTAGAGCTGCTTGGGACATGACTGTATTTTTTTTTTTTTTTTGGTCAGCTTTCCAGGCTCAACATTTTGACCTTGGGTAGTTGCCTAAAGCCCAGATTGTCTCTTTCACCAAGTCCCTTAATCTGATGAATCTGTAATGGAACTGTCACTAAGATTTGAGTCTTCCTAGCTAACACACTAGGTGTTCTGTGTGGGCATTCCTGTTCTCTCTCAGGCTTCTTTACAGAGTGGTTTGTAGAAGAAGCCTGGGCAAGGGGGACTGGCTTCACCAAATGTTCTAGTTCAGGCAGGATACTGAACCTGCCCTTGCTCAGAATAAGCTTAAGGTGATTGGTTTAAAGTATTGCTGCCTTGAAATAACAAGTCAAGAAAGATTCGGTTGTGACAGGATTTTTTCCACTTAAGATGATACTGTATTACTACTTTTTCCAATTAACACATTTAAATATATTGCCTCCAGAAACATCAGAACCCATCTGATAAATGCATCAGGTTTATTTTTCTTCTGAACCTTGCTTTATAAAGTAAATTGATCTATTAACAAGGTTAACAAAGTCTGACTTCCTTCAACTTAGTATTCTTTGCCCTCTTCACGTCAAAAAGACCCTACTGGAAATAAACAGCCCAGGAATTACGTTACAGCTGAGTGAGTACCTATGTGCTGCCAAACCAGAGGCGCAGTGGTTGAACTCTGCTCACCTTGTGCTCTGCCTAGTCCCACCACCCTCTGCTTGTTTTCACAAACTTGTAGAAACAGAATTACCTAAGATCTGTATCTTGCTTTCAAGTGTTACTGTAAAGGCAGGCTTAGAAGGTGGTGGCAGGTGGCTGCTAGTTAGATAATCATGGAATGGTTTGGGTTGGAAGGGACCTTAAAGATCATCTCGTTCCAACCCCCCTGCCATGAGCAGGGACACCCTCCACTAGACCAGGTTGCCCAAAGCCCCATCCAACCTGGCCTTGAACACTTCCAGGGATGGGGCATCCACAGCCTCTCTGGGCAACCTGTTCCAGTGCCTCACCACTCTCACAGTAAAGAATTTCTTTCTAGCATCTAATCTAAATCGACCCTCCTTCAGTGTAATAATCTGCGTGATGCTTGAATTGAGAGACAATGCTATCTGGCTTATGAAGAGCTCCTTAGTTACCGAGGTTTGTTTTAAAACCATTTCAATCAGAAGCTAATTTTTAAGGTAGAACAATCAAGAAATCTTTTTAAGAACTGCATTTCTTCTGCTCTTTCTAAATAATGCATATATATGGATATACTTACATACACACAGAATATTTTTTAACCATTAAGACGTGGGTTTCAAATTACTGTCTTAAAAATGTATATCCTGTCTATTGGCCAAAGGAAAGCAAACATGGGAAATTTCATAAAGGCTTTTATTATTACACAGTTGGAATGGGTGCATATTGTCTCATTTTAGTTTACGTGAATTGGCTGCACATGATCTGTTTCGGAACAGAAGATGTCCTAAACATCTGATACTATGCATTTTATCAAGACAAAAAAAAAATTAGCTGTTTCTTCCAGTGAAATTTTTCAGGCTATGACACTAATGGATACACTGAAATGAATCTGAAATAATAAAAAGTAAAGTATTAATATTACCATTTTGCAGGTGGAAGTGATTGCATGTTTGTTACTCCTCCATCTACTGGTACCACAACCTGGACATTAGACAGCATACTAGGCACATTCATAGACTCTGGATTGTATTTATAATCCACTCTCACGTCAGTAGTGCTAGCATTACATTTCCAGTAAGTTGCAAGATTCAAGGGAGTGGACTGGATGCCATGTGAAGATACCTGTAAAAGAATAAAGCATTGAAAGCAGCTTAATTAAAATATTGCCATTTTGGGCAGAATTAGGGAATGATAGTAATGAATATAACTCTAAATCCTGACAAAACATCAAGAGAACAATTGACCTCTGAGTCCTTAATTGCAGAATTCTGAAAACTGTTGCAGCCTAAGTAATTCCTGTTCTTTTAATTTTAAATTAAAATAATTAAAGAAAAGGTTTAAACTCACTCTGGCCCATGAGGCTCCTTCATGTTCTGGCTTTTATAAGTGAAAATAGTTTTGTTTTAGTCTTGCGTTCTGCCTCACACAAGAAACATGCTTGCAGCAAAATGACTTCATCCTTGGCAATTGTGTCCCATTCCAATTCAGCTGCCCAAGCAGCCAGCAGCAGAGGGCAATGCCTGTCATTATGGGACAGGCAGCCAGCAAAACAGTTCTTAGATATTCAAAGCATTATTTTCATGCTGCAGGAGGGTTGGATGCTGCTTCTGCAGCTGAGCTTGTGCTACTGCCCTGCTGCATCTCTACCACACCTTCCTCGTCTACTCGAGGAACCTTCCATGTCCTGGTGCTGCTGCTCGCCTTTCCTTGGAAGCCCAGAATCTTTTCTATCTGCCAGGGCTTCCGCATGCCAGTGCTTCATTTTCCCCTGGCAGTAAAGATCTTAAATAGGTATCATTCTTCCGCAGTACTCACTTCTGCAATCCAAAGAAATGTTTTGTTCCTTCCATCTTCCTCAGGAATTCTGTGTGCCTAACATTTTTTATAGATTCAGTATGCCAAGATTTTAACCTATGTTGGGAGGATGTGGAAATTACAATGGTATTAATAGCTAGGCTGGCAGGTTATTTTGTTTGATGTAGACAGTTGTCTCAGATGTTCAACCATTTCAATGCAGGCCTAGCAAATCTCTGTTCTCCCTTTGAGGTGAGTCTATCTGTCTTGAGTTATCATGAAGATTTTTTTTTACTGACAGCCAGAACATCGTTTCACAGATTAGCAGAATGGCTGAGGTTGGAAGAGACCTCTGGATGTCATCTGGTCCAACTCCCCCTGCCCAAAGAGGGCCACCTCGAGCCAGTTGCCCAGGACCGTGTCCAGATGGCTTCTGAGTGTTTCCAAGGATGGAGACTCCACCACCTCTCTGGGCAACCTGTGCCAGAGCTCAGTCACCCTCATAGGAAAAAAGTGTTTCCTGATGTTGAGATGGAACTTCCTGTATTTCTCTCTGTGCCCATCGCCTCTGGTCCTGTCACTGGGCACCACTGGAAACAGCCTGGCTGTTTTCTTTGCACCCTCCGTTCAGATATTTGTATACATTGCTAAGATCCTCCTGAGCCTTCTGCTCTCTGGGATGAACAGTCTCAGCTGTCTCAGCCTTTCCTCATTGGAGAGATGCTCCAGTCCCTTCATCATCTTTGTGGCCCTTTACTGGAGTGTCTCCAGTAGGTCCATGCCTCTCTTGCAATGGACAACCCAGAACTGGATACAATACTTCAGGGGTGGCCTCACCAGTGCTGAGCAGAGGGGAAGGATCATCCCACTAGCAATACTTTGCCTAATGCAGCCCAGAAGACCGTTTGCCACCTTTGCAGCAAGGGCATGTTGTTGGCTCGTGTTCAACATGGTGCCCCCCAGGTCCTTTTCTGCCAAGCTAATTTCCAGCTGGGTGGCCCCCAGCATATTTCAGTGCATGGGGCTGTTCCTCCCCAGGTGTGCTTCCTGTTGAACTTCATGAGGTTCCCATCAGCCCATTTCTCCAGCTAGCTGAGGTGCCTCCGGAGGGCAGAATGACCTCAGAATAGGTGTATCCTCAGAATGTACCCTCAGCAAGTTTGCTGATGACACCAAAGTGGGAGGATACACCAGAGGGTCGTCCCAGTTCGGTGTCATCAGCAAACTTGCTGAGGATACACTTTGCCTCACCATCCAGGTCATTAACCAAGCTGTAAACTCAGTATTGACCGCTGGGATATACTGCTAGTCACTGGCCTCCCACTAGACTTCATGTCACTGACCATCGCCCTCTGGGCCTGGCTGTTCAGCCAGTTCTCAGTGCACGTCAGTGTATGTTCCTCCAGTCTGTACTTCACCAGCTGCTCTATGAGGATGCTATGGGAGACAGTGTCCAAAGCCTTCCTGAAGTCTAAGTAGACAATATCCTCTGCTCTCCCCTCATCTGCCAGGCCAGTCATTTCATCACAGAACTTTAGCAATTTGGTCAAGCATGACTTTCCCTTGGTAAATCTATGCTGACTAGTACAGATGACCTTCTTGTACTTTGCATGCCTGTTTCCAGGATGAAATGTTCCATTATATTGTGAGAGGTCAGAATGTCATATGTTCCCATATATTACAATTTATCAGCTACAGCATCCAAAACTTATGCAATTACAGAATCAAAGACAGTACAACTACAAACTCAAACCACCACCCCACCAAAACCCCTAAATTCAAGGAAAATTTTACATTGCTAACAAATACCTAAAAAACCAGTGTTTGAAGCTTGCACACATGAATTGGAGTGATGTGTGAGCAAGCTGAAACAAGTCATGAATCCAAGGGAACGACACGACACACAGCAGGAATGCACTAAGCCTGGGTAGCGCCTATGCACTGTAAGCAGTGACATACCCAGAAGTGGTCTAGATGAGGGATGACAGTTCATCTGCATGCTAGCAGGCAAATAACAATTCTTTTAATTTCTGTGTTGATATCAAATCTGCCATAGTTCCTTAAAAAATTCCAAAGGGAAAAATTGTTTACCTGATACTTTAAAACATCCACGTTGTAATAGGATGCAGACGGATTCTGCTCTGATAATTTCTTGAGGTAGACAGTTATAGCTTGCATGTTCATCCAAAAATCCTTAGTACTGGAGTCACTTTGTGACTCATCACTGCAAAGAAAAAGAAAGGTAGGACTGAGAAGGAAACACTGAGTTTTATTATTTTGAATGTCTAAAAATTAAGATTAGATCTTTCTCTTTCTTCACTATTTCAAGCAAGAATTTGTTCTAATGCTTTATAACACATAATTGTACCTTCCTAAATATTAAGAAAAATTAACTACTTGTATTTGGTAAAAATTCTGCTTCCAGGATGATCTGCATCACAAGATGGAGTTAATGCTGAATTTGGATTTTATATTTAATAAAACACAATTTTAATATACTGAATTATGTGTTACCATACTTTCATATATTTATAGGGAGTGTAAGCTTTCACAAAATGTTCAGTTAAAAGTGAAGTGAATTTTCAAATTATTATAAGCAATTGTTTCTGAGATACTTATAGTTGCATTCAATCTTAGTTAACAATTTATTGTATCACTTCTATATGTAGGTAAGAGTGCACATGACTGCAGTAGCAAAATCCTGTTTGGGAGGTACTGGAGCATGGTGTTCTGCAGATCAACAATATTTTCAGCTCTGGTTGCATCAGGTTTATTTTGAATAAGGATGAAGCTTTTAAGAAAACTGATTCAAAACCAAAACTCAAATCACGTAAGAATCAAACACCTCTGAATTTCTGTGGATACAGTAAAGAACTGCATCGATCCCTGAGGGGCAATGCAGAGTGTGCCTGCAGAATGAAAGCTGACAATGAGCACCTGCAACACAGTAAATATGACCGCAGTGGGTTGAATGTCCTAGAGCAGTGATTTACGTACCAGTAGTCTGTCCAATTTACTTCGAATTTGGTTTTCAGTACACTGTTGTGATTCATAAAATTTCCATTTTCAGTAAAATATATAAACACTTATCAGTACAGAGGCCTTCCACAATTTAAATAAATGAAATCAGTAGTAAAATTTTTCTGCTGCTGCACAACCAAGTGCGTTCAAACCAGAAATTTCTACATCACCACAAATATCACTCTCATTCAAAACTTTAATCTCTATTAATACCAAGCAAATTATACCCTTTGCAGTATATGATGAAAAGTCAAATTATTACTATATGGGTTTAACTTTGTAAATATCCATTACTGCATCCTTTCTAATTAGAGGTGAACTGTTAGAATACTCAGAGTGACACAGTTATGTAAGAGATCTGATCTACTGTAGAAGTGACAAATTATCTTAGCTATAGCTCCTACTACTTGTTTTCCATTTAAGGCTACTATTTCATCATTTAATCTTATCATTGTTACTACTGTATATAGAAATAATTTATAAAATGCATGTAAAAACACAGCTACATTTACAAAGTATTTTTAATGGCTCCTGTTATACTCAGCACAAATTTAAGTCCAGGAATCACTGAGAAGATTTTTAATGGTGGCAGTGGAGAGAACTGAGCTGAACAATATTAATTCAGGCAAATAAATAATGTATAAGCAAATCAATAAGACTGTACAGAATTCTGATTTACATATACAACTCCTCACATTTTACAAATCATGTAGTTTACTATTATATTAAAAAAAATACAAAACCTGTATACAAGTTGTGCATTTGGAAGAATCTGCTCTAGTTTGCTTGTGTTTTTTACCCTGAAGCAGAGCACAGCTGGAGATGGGTTGCTGGTGAAGACTTTAATAATCCCACTTGGGAATGATACTGTCATATCACCAGTAATCTTCACAATACATCTAGAAGAGAATCAAAACATCAGTTTCATTGCAACTCATTAACTGCCTAGTTTTAATACTAATTTTAAAGCAAATCACTGTACTTTCACAATCTGATGAGCTGAATTAAAACAGTTGGACAGTTGGACTTGATATCTTAGAGGTCTTTTCCAACCTTAAAGATTCTATGATTCTATGAAAATGAGGGTAATGTGGCACTGTGACAATGTACTGTCACTTTCAACTTGGAAGTCAGATGAAATAAGAAAAAAAGTTTAGCTGGTTAAGCATACAGTAGTCTTGATGGATATTTTTCAGACTTTGAAAACATGGCACAACTATGCTTAGGCAACACCTAAGTAGCATAGGAAGGGATATGACAGAGGAAATGAGGTACTTTTAGCTGCCCAAATTTACAAGTAGCACCTACCTAACTGTGATAAAAACCCTTCTCATTTTCAGTGTTCTCATAGAACACATTTTTGTAAAGCAGTGATGTATGAACTCCTAGTGGGATGCAGGCCAATACAGAGCAATAGGCTACTGTTGTCACTTATACCAGAAAAAAAACAACCCTTTGGATCCTCCTTCTAATGTATATACATTTCCCCCCAAAACATAAACCAAGTGTGTTTTCTTATTTTAACTTATTACATTCAAAACAATTCACTATTTAACTAACTTTGTGGGATCTGCTCCTTTAAAGTAGGCGTTAACAGATTCAGTAAGAGCTACTGCAACAGGCAAGGTGTCCTGGTTTCCAAGGCTGACAGGGCTGGGACCACGTGAAACACCTAGAATACATACAGTGTATAGGTTTAATTTTCAGAAAGTTTAGCAATAGATTTCAGAATGGTTGACTACATCTGTAATTTTCACAAGATGTTACTACCATCAAGGTCACAGTAGCACCTGAAGTAATACTTGAAAAGTGTGTAGAAAAATATAAACATAGTACAGTACAATCGCACCATCAAAACACTGCTTAGCAGCCTAAGAAAACAGGACTATTGATAGGACATTATGTAAATGGACAGACACAAGGAAATACATATGAGACAGAGGAACACCGCATTAAAATGGCTACTGATGAAAGTGAAGTCAACAGCTCCAAAGGAAATTAGACATAGACTAGAATTCTTAAAAAAAATAATCCCTACTGTATGCTTATCATATGGAAAAATGGTCACGGAAATGCAAAGAATTCACTTAGAGTATGCATGACCTTAAATGCAAATACATTAATATTACCCCACATAAGCGAACTGTTGAACATTCGCTTAACTATTTCAGCCAACAAAGATTACAATGCCCAAGCAAAAATTGTTGGATAAGCCTTCACAGATGCCTGTGCCAATACAACACAGTTCCAATGCATAACTATAAAAATCAACTCAGACCTCATGCTAAGGCTTTTTGAAATTGTGTACGATTGACAAAACCAGCTGTCACGGGATTTTACTTTTCACCAATTTTCTATGTGTGTACTGAATATAAGACAATACTGGAAGTTCTGCCTTTTTATTAGTGCAGCAGCATAGTGGAGAGCATCTTACTAATTTTTGGTACCGCTGCTGAAATGGCCTGTATTGCGTAATACTATCTATCACAAAGGAGGCATAATCTTTCTCATTTCATGAGCAATACGAAAAATTTTGAAAAAAAAATAAAAATCCTTCTATATAATATTGCTCATGGCAAACATACCCTATTTACTCTAAAACAGTGGCTGTGCCTTCTGAGCTCTTTCAGAAACAAAAAGGAAGTTGGATCCTTGTTCTTCACAGGAGGTCTAATATGAGATATTAGACCTTAAATTCAGAGATAAGTGAAAGAAGTAGTAACAACAAGGGAGTAAAAGACAGGAGTTGGTCTAATACTGCTACCTCTTACCTTACTTTCCATCATGATTTCTTGCCTAAGGTAGTAAAATGTTCAGAGTACTTCTCAGCACCATGAAAAAAAATTTAGTGCAACATTCAGGACTCCTTAGATTGAAAGTGTTACTCTAGTCACAAGTGTTCAAAACTAAAAATTCTTAGACGAATGAAATATTATGATGCTGGCTACAAAACACTGACTTATTTACTTTTTAAATATGAACAGTAGGTGTTTTTATTTTTTTCAGACAATACGTGAATCATGTTTCCACAGTTTTCTTTCTCTCCCTGAAGACTACAAATAAAAACTGTGATTCTCAATGCTCTCAGGAATCCAGAAATCATAATTTCAAGAAGCAAATGTGCAATAAAATAATGAGTTAACAACAACCAGAAATTCTGTTCAGTGAAATACTAAACCTCAGAAGTATTCTCCACCAAAGCCAAAATACGCACTCAATGGATGTGGCACTACAGTTGCCAGAGTGTTCTACTGTCTTTTTTCTCTCAATTTACTAAGGAGTAGCAAACAGTTGCAGAGCAGAGAGGAAGTGATTAGTCTGTATTAATTATGACATTGTTTACAGATGTATAAATTATTTTAAAATCTTTTACTTATAACGGCCTTGTGTATATTTTTATATTGTTATTTGAAAATCATGCAGAGTCAACTATATATGATATTCCTATTGGTAAAAGACAAATACTAATTTCTTGACTAAGAGTGAAATTCATTAGGAATAACACCACCACTATTTTTACTTTTTTTGGGAACACCAAATATGTATGTATATACAGTTCTCTTAGATGTATTTGAGGGACTACAAATGAGATAGCTTCTCTCTTATTTGCTCTGCCCCCACTGTTCATCACCCTTTGATTCACAAAAATCTGCGTGTTCTCCTAAAAACCCATAAATTGAAACAAACACAACTGCTTAACCTAACTCTGGAAGTTATCGTTTTGTTGCCTGGCAGCTGAAAATACAACACAATGCAGCAATATGCAGCTTGAGAGCCTTTCATGCCTGCTGTGAGCTCTCAGAGGGATGGGACGTCACCGAGCTACACTAGGGCAGCCTCGCTGCATCTCAGGCTGCAGCCCGGCTCAAGGCTACAGTGCAAGCACCTTCGGCAGTGACAGCAAAACTAGCTTTGATGCCCTGCCTCCTGCAGCCCTGACCACCATTAAACAGCCCCTGAGCTATGCTGATGCAAGAGCCAGTGACACAGCCATGCAAACAGTTGCACTGACACACTCAAGGAGGTTGCTAAACTACAGAATAAAAGACTGCATCGTTGGTCGTAAAAAGGGCAAATAAACAAACCTGATCAAATGTTTTTAATTCAGTTTAGGAACAAAGATTCAGACAATTTTAATATTGGCTAAACAGCTATCATGAAAAGAAAGTTTCTTGTAAACAAGATTACCTTTATTATGTGTATCTTCAAAGATTTGTATTATATGAAAATAGAGAAACATTTGTACCTACTTGCCTTATGAGAATAAGGATTGTCGAAGTAAAAATATTCACTATACTTGAAAGAAAGTAGTAATGACAAACTGAAGAAGCAAGACCAAGTTTCAGCTTGTTTTAGGGGAAGTGGGGGGGATAGACAGAGGATTACATTACATAAAAGTGGTTATATCAAGTTTTGGTGATTTCAGCAACATATAACTTGTTAAGTAGTTGAGCTTTCAAGCTACTTGTATCTGCCAGATAGCAGAAATAACTGAAGAAACTTGTTTCAAAAGAAATACAATTTTATGAGATGTACTGTATTAGGATGATTAGTTAACATGTAAATCAGCTTTGAGTACAATACCTGGTGGTGTGTCACAAAGCTTTTCAATTGTAGGAAGGTTTCCAATCAAAAGATCATCCTCTATTACATTTAAATGAAACAAAACATTGCAAGAAAGCAAAATATTTCAAGCAAAAATAGATGTTAAAAAATTAATATATATAAAAATATTTTGCAAAGTAAAATAAGGCTAAAGCATAAAAGAAACATTCAATTATGCATGCCTTAAAGTTTACTTGGAGAAAGATAATTAGAGTCAACTCACCATTATTCAGAACAAATGGGGTAGGGGAAACACTGGATTTTGCAAAAGTCAAAACACAGACAGTAATGTAGAGCCTCAAGCCCCAAAGTCATTAAGCCATCTGCACTGTCCTTCACAGCTCTCCAGGACTATTTAATTCATACAGTCAGTGCAGATGGAACTGGCCTTGTTTATTTTTGATAGGCCAGGTTAATAACCATATCAAACCTCAGTGCTGGCACACACCTCCTTACCTCCTCCCTCACCTCATGATTTCACTGTCACTGTCTCCAACCACACACAGTCAGAGCTGGGGCTACTGATGCTGCCACCAACTTTTTGTTCCTTGGCACCAGTGCTGAGGCCTGAGGAAGTGAGTCTGGATGGACTTTGGCAACCAAAATATCAGTTATCTTTCTGTGACGCTTCTCAGCATTTGGGATACTGGCAGACAGTAAACTGTAGCAGCTAAGGCTGGGCAGACCTTACTGGCTTTGGTCCTCCACAGGGTGGAAACACCTGCACTGCTTTCAGTGCAGAACTCCCACTAGAAGCTGTGCAGGTGCTCTCCTGAGCTGCTAAGCCTGGGTGAGGAATCCTTGGCATCAGTAACATTCACAGATAACTGAGTGTTAACTGAAGAATCTGATTTAATTTGGGACTAAAGTGGTAACAGTGTTCAGGAACAAAATACTTCAGTTCTGCTAAAGAAACAAGTTAAAATGTCTTTACAAAAAACCAAAACTCCCTAATAAGTCCCCTTTTCATTTGTTATAAACCAATGTCAAAACTGAAGGACTTTCCTTTAAAAACATGAGAAAACCTTCTGAAATTAGTGGCAACACATGAAGACTAATTTGCTTTTCATCTTCACCTTGTTTGTTAGTTTGCTTTTAGTAAACACCTCTGTTTAACTTACATACTTCATTAACTTGAAGAAAAAGATGCATTACTTTCATTTTTTTGGAAACTGCAATTACAGGATAACAAACAAAATAAAAAGAACATAAAAGAACTAAATTTTGTGAACAGTTATATTCATTCAAATTTATCAGTATCCCAAAGTATTTCTGCACCTGTACAATAACATCTTCTGAACAAATACATGATAGCACATTATGCTCGATGAATGGATGTACAAGCGTACCAAATACAAATTCATGGAATAATAATTTTGAAAAATATTTCCCCAAAGAGCATACTGTAATTGGACCTATGGTCTAATCTAATTAAATCCACTGTCCTGACTCTCAGTGTTGTTTAGAAGCAGGAACTGCAAAGGATACTTGAAGAACTTAGACTGGATTCTCATATGGAACAACTAGCTCCAGCAAATGGTTTTCCTAACAGGTGAAACCTAGTGGCAGAATTACACTGTTTCTAAAAATATGTCAAAATGGTTAATTTAACTTACCAACTGTAGGTGTATTAGCTGCACTGAGGGAAGCAGAAGAGGATATTGAGGAAATGCTCTCTGCACGAGCCAAGGGAGCTGCAGGTGGTGGACTTGAGTTAGAGGTCAGTGGAGGGCTGAATGGCCTAGGCTGAACAAAAGAGATTAAAAGAATATTACGCAAAGTGGTTTTAGAAAGAGGAAAAAAGACTGTAAATAGAAGAGTTTTTCATTTCATGCCCCAAACAATTTAATGGCGTTTCTCAACATAGTTCCTTAATGCTTTATCTACCCTAGCTTTTAGTGTAAAACAGAGAACCCACATTTTCCATTGGAATCAATTCCATGATTTCATAGATCATCATTATTAATTCTTGGCCTGGGTCGTTAAGTCTAATATATTTGATTACATAGCAGCCTGTCAATAATTGTGCTCTAACACAGTAGCAGAACCTAAGCCTACAGCCCTGCGTATGTGTGCAGCAAATGTGGATTTACAGAGCTGAAGGAGAGCTACTAACAAACTGGAAGTCCAGCAGAGGGCAACTTAAATAGTTGGGACCAGAGTATGTGAGAGAGAGGGACAGACTGAAGGACCTGGGTTTGTTCAGCCTGGAGAACAGAAGCCTAAGGAGAGATCTACTAGCAGTCTTTCACTAGCTAAAAGGGGGTACAAAGAAGGCAGTCAGGCTCTTCTCAGAGATGCAAGAGCTACAGCAAAGGAAATTTTAGCTGAACTTAGGGAAAAAATTCCTTCTTGTAACCTCATGGTTAAACCCTGGGACAGGTTGCCCAAAGAGACTGTAAGATCTCTCTCTCTCTGGAGATTTTCAAAACTCACCATGTCCCTGAGCAACCTGATGCAATTTTGAAGTCGGCCCTTCTTTGAGCAGGAAGTTGGCCTAGAGATCTTCAAAAGTTCCTTCCATCCTAAATCTCTAGATGGTTTTATGATTCACTTAACTGTTAACGTATTAAACCAACTAATTATCATTTTGGGATTAACCTATCTGAAAGGTACTGGAACCCCTTGAAGCATCTATTTTGGCTGGGTAACTGTGTGATTTTTTTTTGATTTTTTTTTTGGTTCTGCCACACTTGTTGCTGGGTATGTGGCTTTTATACCAGCTACAGGAATTGTAAAAGAAGTTGATATATAATGAAGACAACTGGCAGTCTTCCACGTGTATCCAGATACTAGCCAATTATACAACAGTATAACATGAATGTACCTTTGCCCAGAATCATACTTTATAGCAGAACAGTACCAGCTAAATTCTTCTATTTAATTACGATGATATGAAGAACAGATTCCTTGGTCTAAGACCAATTACTACAATTCTATATTGGAATGAGAAAAGAATCTCAAAATTAACCCTATTCTGATCTTACAGAAATGCAAAACAGTTTGAAAGTGTTTCAGTTTTGTCAAAGTGTAAAACTTGAAATTTTGTCCATAACAAGAATATGGTGAAAATATCTTGCTACTTTGAAAGACAGTAAGAGGATCTCACCACAGTAGCTTTTTTTCCAAGTCAGTAAGTCAAATGAAACCCAAAGAATCCTAATATTCACAGAGGAGATTAAGCATGGCTCCATCTGATACGTTGTCTGGCTATTTGCATTCTTTGCCACATTCCTTATCGGCAGGTGGACCTGCACTGCAGGCAGTGAGCAGAGATGCAGGCAGCGTGCAACCCCTCACTATCCCGATAAGCAGCTGCTGCAATCTGCCACCTCCCTTCTCCACCAACCAGCACCAAGGGCAGGGAGAAGTCACAGCAGGGCTACTTGTGTCAACACATGACTGAAAGATCTACTTAATACCAGGCATTCCCCAAAGCTTTGGCAATATCCCTAAATCAATGGAGCTTTGTTAATAACTTTGCTACTATTTCACATTTTGAAAACTTCAATCTCATACACATGCTATCCTTTCATTATCAAATTATTGATTTAATTAAAAACATTCAGCCTATGCAAAAATTATGTTTTGGATCTTTGTAATTCTGTTAAGAATTGTTTTGTTATAGTAATATAATTATCATGAACAACTTCCATGCCTATCTGGCAATGGCAAAAATCTGCTTATGTGATTCCCTGAACATTGGCTGGAAAGTAACTCCACTGTAACAGTGAAAATGAATGGTATATCTGAAATCAAGTTACAATGCAGAATAAAAAACCCCAACAATCAATACATACTATTTCAGTAATCCCACTAAGTTTCCCAGTAGACAGCTTTGGTCTTGAAGCAGGCCTTGGAGGGGGTACAATGGTGCCTACAGAAAGAGGAGTTGTGGGCCTTGCTGAAAGAAAGCAAATTTAAGGAAATAAATATTAGAAAGGTCACACTGAACATAAATATGTACTCACTTGAATAGAATAACTGGAATTTATGTCTCTATTCCTATTCTACAAGCTCCATTTTGTAAGATTTACCACTAATCAGAAATGCTTTTAAAATAGGGCCATATGATACCCTGAAAAGTGACTCTAAAAATGGCATCATGGGCTTTCTCACTGCTCTCAAATTAACTTATACCAACTATTGTTGGAGGTTTGTACGTCAAAAGATGGTTTTACATGAATTTCCTTTTGCACACAATCTATATGGATTCAGAATATAGGACAGTCTTTCATGTCTCACCACAAACAGAAAATTCAGTGGAAATTCGTATTTGGTCTTGACTGACAATGGCATAGCTCTGTTTACACCAAACTTTGCCCACTGAAATCCCACTGACTTCAATAAGTATGCACCAGTGTAACAGATGAATTACTCTGTTGATGGTAAGAACACATTAACTCCTTATTATCTCTTAGCCAAGCTATCAGAAGTAAAAAGCAGTTAAAAAAAAATACTGACTCCATGCCCTTCTAAACCCAACAGAAACAATTAACAGATGGTGGCAGCAGATCAAAGATGCCACTTTTACAAAGTCACTTTTCTGAAGAGAATGAATTGAACTGTCTTTCAAAATAAATGTTAGATGCCATCCAATGAATATGACAGATCTAAAATTAACTTCAAAATAGACTGAAATCCTAATATATGACTATGTTGCTGCAGCACATCCTATTATCTCCCTCAAATTATTCTGGATGGTTCTTTTTTAATTAAATCAGTTAATGTTATTTAAAATGCAACTTTTAAGTATGGTGTTTTCTTAGGCATTCCGCATAACTCTGCTGTCACTTAAGTAGTACAGGAGTTTCATCACTGACTTGGGAAGACAGAAATTAGGCTAATACTGACCACATCCACTTTAAGAGTTGCAAACTCAGATGTACCCAGATAAAGTAACTTCTAAAATATCAGTCATTCCTTTAAAATTTTTATTATGCCCCAAGATGACAGTGCATGCTAAACACTGAGTAATCTGCTGCAGTACCACAGGAATTCAGTGAGTCACGGCACCTTGCCCAAATGCACATTTCCTTTGCCCTCTTAGTATGTAGCATTACTGTGATATCATCCATGCTTCAAAATACCAGGTGTTAAAAAGGAACAGTTTTAAATCAAATTTATTTAACTTTATTTAATCTGAAAATGTCTGTACAAATCCGTTTAGAAATAGAATTGTTTTTGCAAATTCAGTCACTTAATCTTTGAGATCTCACTGCTGTCTGACATTCCCCCCCAGAAATCGTTCCTATTTCTAGAAAAGCAAAGCTCTGCATAGTTAAGAGAAAGCAATGCCTTTATTTGAGTAATTTGAATTTTTCTTCTTATTTCAAGCTGAATATTTACTTCATTGTTCTAACTTTGAAGGAAGTTGGTACTAACAAACAGTTTAGTACATTCTAAGATGAGTTAATTTAAACATCAGGTGAGTGATAACAAAAAGAAAAATGAGTCCAAAGCTTGCTTTTCGGAGTCAGTTATTAGCAAAGAGTTATACACAATGCATGCTTGCCATACCCTTATTTGTATGAGAACAAGAAGGCACTAAACTATAGTCCAGTAGTGCTGAAGATGATGCGGAAGAAATTTCAGCAGCAGCGCCAGTTTCTTCAATGAATAATTGTTCATGGCATATAGTATTATTGAAAAGGTCACTTTGATCCTCAGAAGCACAGCTGTTGGAAGAATTCCCAAGCAAAGCAGAAGAGGCAAGGCAGGCATTTTCAGTTTTAAAATGCAATCTTTGGGGCTCCTTCTTGTCTGCGCTTGTGCGTCTAATTGAAAGAAGTTCATCAGCAAAGGAAATCCACTGATTCTGAGACCGTGAAAGACAGGATAAAGTACTGGTGCTCCCTGATGGCGCTGCTGTAACACCAGATTTGCACAAAGTGCTAATGGTAAAGTCTGGTGAGGATGGGCTTGTAGACCCAGAATCTGTCTGGTGTCCAAGCAAAGACTGAGATACTCTACACCCAGGCAAATCAGTGGTAGATGAAGAGGAGCTCCTACTGTGCTCTTTTAGTGTAGCTGAAGGAAAAGGGAAGAATTGAAACTAGGACCAACACTGCAAAGATAAAAATTTCAATATTCAAAAAAGTATTCAATATCCCCTCCATGAGGATTATTAGCCAGCATGAAAAATAACTTCTCTACTAGGCTTAAAAACCCACCACTTACAAATAAAAGAAAAAAACCCCCACAAAAGAGCCACATACCACACATACTTCATTCACACCGCCAACCATGTCACTTTCAATTTTTTAAGCCAAAAAGTAACTTGTTGTCTTTCTCTCCACTTAAGGCCCTACTTCTCATGACTTTCTTTATCCCTCTTACTTCCTCCTTGTTGTGGTTTAACTTCATTTCATCTTTGTTTTTTTCCTTCTTGTATCCTACTCTACTTTTGTTTCCTCTCCATACCTTTCTGCTTTTCATTTCTTTCAAAGTTATCTAATCAAACCTACCCTATCCTGTTCCTTCCAAACACTTTTATCCTCTTACCCTTAACATTTGTAATGGGAAGGCCCAATACAAATGGCTGTCCAGTGAATGAATGAAGACAATGCAGTCATGAGATCCTGTTTAATACTCTTAGCAACCTGTATCTAGCGAGTAACTATATACATGAGGCATCATCCACCCCAGTTTATTTCCTCTCTCATCCTATAGTCTTCAGACTGCTGGAAACAGGAGTTTTCCACAAGTATTCCCTGCACTTGGCTGTCGCCTGTTGCAGTAGATAACCACAGAAGCAGAAAATGCCAGGTTAGTCAATTCTCAACATCTTGCAATGGCAAAGCTAGAAGCAACAGCAGAGTGACATACAGAATCAAAAAAAGAGACCAACACATTTAAAAGTTCAGATCAAAAGTAGAGGTGCCCTCTCTACAGTGGTCCTTTTACCATGAACAAGTACATCCTCTAAGAACACATATACAGAGTTATAACATAGCTTTCCCTTTCTAACCGATATTTTAAATATCATTCAAAGGCTTTAAAAGCAATGTGAAAGTCTTCAAAACTATTTTAAAAATACATATGGATGAAAGTGAGGAAGATAAATAAAAAGAAGCATTTTTACCATATCAATTGCTGGCTAAAAAAATGTCTGTTGTGTTTGTTCAAGATAACAAAGTTATCTTAAACTTCTAACAAAGCAGGATTATTCATGGATGACCGAAGTTTACTTCTGTGCTGCGTAAACCACAGTCTGCTCAAATATCATGGTAGTTTAAGTGTTCAATGATTAACACAGAGTTACAAACCAATATCTAAAGAAATGCTTTAACAGTAAAAAGAAAAAAGTAATCTGTGGGACATGCTACATCATGATATGCAGATATGCTGTATACCAAACAACTAATTTGTGTAATTTAAGTTTTGGATTGAGATTTTCAAAAGCTTTAAGCATCAGCTTACCTCTATTAACCTTCAAGTTGAACATAAAACACTGATTTCAAGGAAAATACAATCAGGTCAAGGTTCTGTATTTTTTAAAGTCTTTAGAATTAACCTGCAGGTTAGTGAGCATCAGAACTTGATTTAAACAACAATATGAATTACATTGATCCAGTATTTTTTTCCCTCCAAATATATTAGTAATTTGTTATACACTCTACAGATCATTTTACAAGTATAAATATCTTAGTTAACTCCTAGAACAACAATCCTTTAAATAATTATTTAGCAGGTAAAGTTTGCCAGGGCACAGGTGTCTCATATCTAAAAATTGACTTATACCCACAGGACACTATATTCCACCAATTTCAATGAAATGTTGGGCTCTGTGCCTAAGTCTCTTTCTGGTATGAGGGCTTGGGTAAATGACATTCCCCCGCCACCCCCCTGACATGGCTACAGAGGATGTTACGGATCCCAATTACCTGTCACTACTCATCAGCCAGAGACCACTTTCTCCACAGTTCTACTGCCAGGAGGGTCTGTATGAACATTTCCTAACCCTTTGACTTCTCATCCAGGCGTAGCAATAAACAACTCGATACAGTAACAACCACCAGCACAACAAATTCAGTATCCTCTGCCTTCCTCTACAGACCCCAATACCAGACCAAAGCTAGCAAAACAGATTATTTTGAGAAAGCACCAATTCTTTCCAGCATATTCCAGTAATATATATCTACCCTTAAATACGTTACAAATTTGGATCCACTAGCCAATAATCTTGACTGGTTACCTAGTCAAGAGACTGGTTACCTACCGGGTGAGGAAGAGACAATTTAATGATTTCCATAAGCTAGATTTGTTAAAAAACTAACTTTTAAAGGAACAAAAATTTTTAGTGAAAGAATAACTTCCACTTAAATCCCAAAGGGTTACACAGCAGCTGGTTGCTGCTAAAAGGACATTACTACCAGTTGTGCAGAATTCCCCTATTGATATGTGTACTCTTCCTTACTGTTCTTTAGTCTGTGTGAACAAGCACAGATGAAAACAGCTAGAAAGCCATGATTGTGAACAAAGAAGTGAGGTCTATTATGATTTTTGGAATATGAATATCTAGCTAAAAGACACAGTGAACACTTCCTTTCTCAGACATGTGGGAGAAGAGTCTCTACATTAACACAGCAGGGGCTGGAAAATAAGATATGCAGCAGGTAGACTGAAAAGAACTATGGAAACAGCGTATCCGCTGCTGTTAGTACACAGAAGATTCTGCTTTAAATCCCCTGAGATATTCAACATAAATGATTTAAATACTTTTAGTAAGCAGGTCCTAACATATCCATATCATCTGCTTTTGTTTCGGTCTCTTCTTCCTCTTTCTGAACTTGTTTCTCAACATCTCCTGATCTCAGCCTCTTCAACACACATACTCACTCACATGCTATTTTGCCTCCCTCTCCTTCACTGCCTTTTGCATGTAACAATCAATATTCACTATTTTTATTATTTTTATGATTTCTGTCTCTCCCTCAAAGACCAGGTTTCAGGAAAGCCTGTGAGCATCCTGCCCACACTACCATCCTCCAGAATCCTGCACCCCGGAATTCCCACGCAGCACCTGCCCTCCCCCTCCCATAGTCCTCAGCCCACCCTTTTCTTGCCAATACACTCGCTCTCAGGTGGTGCCAGGCACTCCTCCTCAAGTGTAGTCTCAGTTCTGCTGTTTTTATCCAGCTGCCCTTGGATTATGACTGCACATCTCCTAACAGAATCATGGTTTCCTACAGGAAACAAGTTCCTCACAGCAAAGCTCCACGGTGCCTTTGTACATAGCCGAACGGACTTTCCTGGAAAGAAACCTGTCCTTACTCAGAGCGCAAGCGCAGCTTGTCTCACAGTTGCTGCCACGACCTCCACTTAATCTCCCAGCCCTACCAGCTGAAAAAATAGGATTATATTCTAGGTGGTGATAATTTTTTTGGAAAGTGAGAGGCGATAAAAAAAGGCAGAAGTAAGACAGAATTGTCCTAAGGTTTCTAGTGTTCCTTCTTCCCCCTTGCTCCCTTATCTTGAAAGCCTGATATATTGCACCTTCAGTTGTGTATGACTTAAAACACAGTATACTGCTTTACAAAATTCTTTCATTTCAATAGTCAAAACACATCCCCTAGCACTAACCAAAAAAGCAACAACAGAACATCCTGAAGTATATAGAGAAAACATTTTCTACTATCAAATGTTTTACCTGAAGGGGATGAGGATGCCAAGGAAGCTGAAGAGGAAGATTCAAGAGAAGTGTTGAAGAGTGGATCCCATGCCAAGAGGTCACTGTTCCCCTTTCTATATTAAGAGTTACAATTGGAATATAAATGAAAGATGTATATACTCATAAAAATCAAACTGCAACTTCAGTAGTAGTTTGATAATATAATAAATATAATAATTTGATAAATAAATTAGAAAAATTCTTATTAGTTAGTCTTTGCATCTAAAAATAAAAAGTACTTACAAACTGCAGGTCAAGGAACTGATTTACACATAAGGAGACTATCTGAGCTAACACCTTGGTGCAAGTTTGTGTGGGGACACACTTCATAATGTCAGTCAAATGATTGTCATGTTCAAGGAGACATACAGCTTCAAACCCATTTATTTCAGTATATACACACATAAGCCATGTACACAGACCTATCCAAATTTGGAGCTTGTAATCTTAAACACTTTACCATGGAACAGTGTAGGATAGAAATTAAACGTGTCTTATTTAAAACCTGAGATTTTAATAAAAATGAGTATTTTATAATCATGAAATTATAAATATCAATTGAGACAGATCACAATGCAGCAAATGCATATTAAGGGGAAAACAAATGAATAGAAATCTCCATTGTTACATAATTACTCCTTAAATCTTATGATGCAATAGATGCCTGACTTAAAATAGCAGTGAGCTAATCTTTCCAATGAGTTTCTGAGTATAAAAGTAAAGTAAGACCAAATTCCTGCAAAACTGCATTTGGTAGAATTTTAAATTTGAACTTACTCATTAGTTGGAGCAGAAAGCTTTGATTTTGCTAACTCTTCACCTAAACAAAAGATACATATTATCACCAAAGCTGTGACACTCTAAAATTAAAATTTCAGCTTCATTATAAAAAGATAGTAAATATTAATGGTTGCAGTTCAAAACTAATTATGAATTATTAAAATGGAAAAGAGCAAATGCATTATTTCTGATAGTATAAATTCAAATCCTCCGGAAATACCTTCTAATAGGAGAGCAATGCATTTTGGGAGGAAGTGTTGTTCACTTGAAATGTCTTCCTTAAACTGTACTGTTTACATCAATATTATTCTTCAGCAAATCTGACTTGGTTTCCTACTGAAAAAACCCGTACAGGATAGAGGCTACTGCTCTGTCCTCTATCTCCATGGCCAGGTTTTTTGTGTTTGACTATAAGACAGAGAGCATGTGATTTGCTGCTGTGTGGATCACACTAAACTTGAGTGGGTGAAAGGGTTTTAAGAACTTGCACAGGAGTCTTTTCCATGGCCCCCCCTCTTTGGCTTTTGTATGTGTTCCTCATCACTGTCACAGACAGCCTCACCTGTTTCCCACAACAGGGAACAGCTGAGCATATAGGAAAAGAAGAGGTATGTACAACTGACAAAATAATATTTTTTTCTATTTAAAATATAGATACTTAAGAAGTTTATTTCTTCAACAATTAAAAAAAAATCATCTATTTTCATGCTATGTTAAAAACCTAACATAAATAGACTAACAGTTAAAGATTCATACTTACTGGATGAATTTCGATTCATTTGTGCCTGAAACAGGGGGAAAAAAAAAGGAATAAATTCTTTTACCGATGGTGAAATAAAATCCTGAATAGTCTCAGGGTTCTTATTACCACTCAGCTTTCTATGAGATACTTTGCTTTCAATGCCCAGCAAAACATTCTGAGCTTGCAGAAGACCAGACCATGAGCCAGGACAGAGCAACAAGTGCACACCGCCACACTGGTAAGAAAGTGTAGGAGCAAACACTGTAGAGCTGACAAAGGGAACAGTATTACTAAATTCCTTTACAGGCTAGGGCAGTAAAATTGAACAGCTTAAGTGTCACATGTTATATACGAAAAGAAATATTCCTAAGGTTTTCCCAATAACTCCCCTCACATACTACACTTACTTGGTTATAATCTAAAAATGTGAATAAAAAGCCATTTTATACTTACAGGACTGTGTCTCTGCTTTTAAAATGCCGGGGCGGGGGAGAAAGAGAAAATTCATCATTATTATTTTAATATGTTATGCACAATATCTTCCTTAAAATCACAGCTGTTCTTATTCTGATCTGAATATTGTACTAGCATACTTTAACACTGTCTATTTGTAATATCTCATGATATAAAGGATCGTTCTGTGGATTAGCAGAATACATCAATAAAGCTGCACTGTAAATGTTACATGTATCCACATTGTATGATGTATTTTAGAGGTTTGTACATTATTGAATACTAATTAGCAAACTATGTTAAAAGCCATGCTCAGCTAACTCCACAATGTATTCAAATGTCTTGTGGTAGCAACAGCAGGAAGACAAGGACTGAGCACTCCCAAAAATCAAAGGAAAGTTAAAATCTGAGAAGGGAGAATTACTTAATGTTACATTGCAATAAAGTGTACAAAAGATGACCTACGGCACAAGAAAAGAAAAGAATCATTGAACTTGAACCTAGAACAAATTCTGTATAGTAAAATGTATGTTTACACTAAAGATTCTTTACCACTTTTCTACGCATTAAAAATACAAGGAACAAAATAACTTACAGATATTGCTGGAGAAAGAGTGATGTTCCCTATAGATACTTTTAATTCATCCAAGGAAGGCATGGTATATTGAGAGCTATTATTTGGCTGGACAGGTTTTATTTCTACATGGAACCTCCTGGGCTCATCATCTTCAGAGTCAGAATCACTGGATGAATAGAAGTGGTTCGCTTTGGTATGTTTTTCTCAGTTAAGGTGGAAATACTTCAAATTCATCCATTTCATAATTACCCTCTACAAAATGCTTATATTAAGTGAGCACCACAGATAAAAAAATGCAGCCTAACCTCTTTGTGCTCTTACATAAACACTTCAAATATATCCACTGTCCAAAATTAACAACTATGAGGTAAATTTTGCTTTTTATATTCCATTAATTTTCATAATGGTATTCTGTTCTGAAAGGCACTATGTCATATAACTGAACAACTGCATATTTGAAAGCATCAGGGTAAATTCAAGATTCTACATTAGCAACACTTCTGCATGTTAAATTTATGATTTGTAAGACTCAACCAGGAATTCTAGTACACATATGGAAAATGAAGAAATCCTTTTAAACCAAGTGAAGGAAAGCCCTAGCTTTTTTAATTAGCAGTGAAACGCCCATGGTACCTGTACCAAACATTATCAGTAAACAGCCGTAGTGGCAGCCGCCATTACTCGCCCCTTCTGCAGAGTGGCACTGAAAATTTTGCAAGAAAGGATGCCAGTTACACAGAAGGCTGCACAGTAAACTGAACAACGTCAGCTGCTTAAAGCACTGTCATCTCTGGCAAAAAAGGAATCAGAACAACTCAGCCGTCAAAATAAGGAAAATACACAGATTAACTGAGCCTTGGTTCTTTATATGCACAGGAGCTGTACTGAACAAAAGCTCTGGAAGGCCTATGCTAAGTCTTAAAAATGCATTTGTTTTGTCAATAAAGAATTTGAAAATTTTCCTCTACTTAAACATAAAAGTTTCATACTACCTAGGGGGAGCTTACATATTCTATACGTCACTTCTGTTATTTTCACATGGAAATACGCCAGCCATTTGAATTAAATCTTTTCAAACTATTCCCTGACAAAGATTTAACCTGAACCCTAAAGGCATTCCAAATCCATTTCAACTGAAAGAATCCCTGAGTTGTGGTGAAGAAAAAGCCAAATATCTTCATCTTACAGCCTATCTGTCCCCCAAAATGGATCATATCTAGAAAAAGAAAATTTCAAAGATAAGTCATTTTTCATTTCATCAAAAGATGTTGTCTTGAAAGGTATCACCATGTTTCAAGATTCATTTCCTACAAATCAGGCAGGTCTTATAATGTGCTTTTCCAACACTTCATACTGGAGTTATTAAGACTGACTGCCATTATGGTAAAATAATATCCTTCAACAAATCATCTCAAGAGTTCACATCAACAGAATAAATATCCACTCTTGGAGGCTAAGGGACCTAAAAAGGAAAGGAACTGATCACTTTCTGAAACTGGTCAAGATTTTCAGAAGTTGAATCACTACTTGGCTGACAGGGATTGCAAACCATTGAGCTTTTTCACCGAATGTACGGCCTTTTCTATTGTTTCACAACAAAAAGGAAAATGTAGAAAAAGATACCCAGATGAATAATTTACAAAGCACGAATGTTGGTCACTCTTCTCTCCCTTTCATAAATACATGCCAAGCATGAAATAATGCCCCTCTCGGAACTGGATAGAAGTCTTTCACTTTTATATGAATTTTGTAAATAGGAGATAACACAAACTGCTTTTATCAGTACAGCAATCTTCACTGGGGGCAACAGAGGCATATGCTTCAAAGTTGAAAACAGAGAAACTATGAAAAAAGCCTGCTTTAACATGCTGTTAACTGCTTAAAAGTTTTCACAACTTAAGGTAACTGGAAAGTGTAAGTTTACCTTTTATCTGCTGTATGCAGAGAATTCAGTGAATTCATTTCCAAAAATGAGCTACTTTGCCAACATATTAGGCTTACTTAGATCTACAGCAATTATTCACAGCTCTTAAATAGAGCTTCTCTCTGTTTCTGATGGGAGGAAAAGAGAGGACAGTAATTTTTTCCTTCAAAGGAAGTGCAGAGAAAAATCATGAACCTCCATAAAAATGACTCGTAACAAACATCTAATCTGCATTATCAAAGCTATTATTAAAAAGACAATAAAAGCTAGAAGCACCAATTAGAAACAACATGTTGTATAATGACTTCATTAATTAACAGAAATTCTATTTCTAAACTGCAGGAGCACCCCATCTTTTTAACAGTGTTCTAAAAAAGCAGGAGGGTACAGGTATAGAACAGATAACCACTCTGTACAGTTAAAAAAAGTTTACAAACTTTACAAACTCTCTGAGAGCTTTTCAAGGAGAAAGATCTGCATTGTCACCTTAAAGGTTTTATGCAGGCTTTGTTTTTTTTTTTTACTGTCAGACAAAAAGTCTTATTTAAAGTTCCCAAGACATCTGATCTAATCTTTACCATTTGCAGATACACAAAATCTAAGATAGACAGAATTTTGTACATTTTACAAAAGCTATGAACATAAGAATACAAGGTTGCAACAAAGGCATGAATGTCATTCATCTTCCTTTACTTAACACTTTAATCGTTATTTTCTCTCTCCAAAGAATTGTAATCATCAAATAACTCGTCACAATAATAGTGAAAAGGATATCCTGTGTTGCTTCTGGTTTAATGCTATATCCTTCATCATCTACATCAGGAATATTCTAAAAAGAAAAACAAAAATTATGATATTGACAAATATCTAAAACCCCATGTTGTTCTTATATCAGACTGAATTTTATATTATTGACAGATTAAAATTTGATTGACAGCTCATGAAAGTCATTGTTATCCACCATTATTACAGTTATCTCAAGTTACGCCCTGTAGTTCAGAAGTAGTGTGACAAGAAACCTCAGGAACAGAATAAAACAAAACAACCTCCAAATTTCCTGTGAAAACTAGCACGTTTCAATGCATCTGCTTTTACTAGTACTCTGTCAAAAAGGTCAGCAAACAACAGAATCATTTTAGCTTCACTATTGAGTGTTAAATAAGCCTAAAATTATCTCGGCCCCAAATATTTTCCCAGTTTCTACTTCTAATTTTCTCAGCTTAGCCACAGGAGGCTCTGATGGTATGGGAGCAAAACATTTCCGAAGTACTAGTCAATACTTTAATATCTGAGTAAAACCACTCCAGGTTACACAGGTTGCAACTTCCTCTCCTCTCCTTCAAAAGGCAGCAAGCCTGCACTATTGCTTTAGCAAAGAATATCCACATTAATCAAAAGGCACAGACAAAACTTAAATACAAGTGCTGAAAATCATGTTCCAAAGTTTTCCGTTACACATCTCCAGCACCATCCTGGATTTTCAAAGCTAATAAGCATCTGGGAACTTCAGACTAGTTCCGTTTTTCAGTTTTTACAAGCAATTAAACATAAATTGAAGAGAATTATGTTAAAATCATTTAGATAAGCTTAGATAAGCACTTCATTTCATAAAAAAGCTTTTGTGCAGACAGAAAAAAGTCTCTAATATAATAATCTAAATTTTAAAAATGTGCAAAACCCCACACTTGTGTATATTATATATAAAAAGATACACTTGGATACACAGGTACTTTCTCCACTCAGAACAGAAAAGCCCACTCATGACTTTGTACGCATAGTTAGTCTGTCTGAACTGCTCAGATGACTCAGTAAGTTTGTTACAAAAAAGCACAACCCAGGTGCCTTCAAAATGTTGTGATTTCACCAGTTATAAATGCCTTATAAAAATTACAAGATTTGTATAAAAAAAGTTATTTATTCTAGTGTACCAATCAGTTTATACTACAAGAAAGTAGGTACTGGGAGGCAGTTTGACTAATATATACAGTATGGCCAAAATATACTTTGCTGTTGTAAGACATGAGATGTAACAAAATGACTTACACTGCAGACTTCAAGTGGACTACCAAGGAACCACTTGACTTCCCCTAAAATTTGAAGCCACTTTGAATAGCTTTTGAATTACAGAGGAAGTAAAACACAAAAATGTAGTTGTCCCTCTATTCCTTTTACACATATCACAAATGGGATGTCTGATATTTTATTAAGAAAGTCTCCTCTACACAACTGTCTAAATCTAGCACTTCTGGATTAAATGGAATGAATTTAAACATAGATCAAACTTTCTGCTAAAAAGAGTAAAAAATACAATCCAGTATAGGAGATGTGATACTGTACCCAATTAAATAGCACATCAAACTGAGGTCCAAAATAATCCTTAACCTTAAACCTTAAAAAATGGAACACATAGATGCAATTTCTTGAAATACTTATAAGATCTAGACTTCACTGCTATTTGATTAAAAAAAAAAAAAGTATGGAACAGAAAGAAAGAAAGAAAGAAAAGAAAGAAGTAGTAAGAGTAGGATCACACGGTCTAGTACCTTAGCTGTACTTGCTCAAATCAGTGTTCTTAGCTACGCTTGACCTCAGGCCGACCTTGTTTATACAGCAAAAAACACTAACGAAACTTGACATCAAAGTAAACAGAACAAAAACATATATCTAGAGGGTAGCTACATTTTCCAACAATACTACAACTTCTGAATTCTGGAATCATTTTAGATGTCACACTAGGCAATTTTCAATAGATAAGGATCATTCATGGTTAAGATGAATTGTAAACAAACAGAAATCTTTAAATATACAACATTTAGTTTTTCTTCCAGCTGGGCCATATATGTCAATGATATTATTACTGGGCACACACAGCATAGCTCGCAAATCTGACTATTTTGATATGAACTGTGAAAAAAATGTAGTTTGCAGAAGTTATTTTCATTACATTGTTTTTAATTTACTGAATAATCTCTAGGATAAAGTAAATCCTTAGCGAGTACTAAAATTCTAAAGTTCTTAAAGTATTACATTTCTTTCTGCATATTAATTAGTTCTGATCTTGCAAAGAGATTCGAATCATCTATTCCTCAGCAATGGCACTTTACCATTAGCCTCATAACTTCAGACAAACAAGTCAAAATTAATACATACATAACAGAGATGGAAGCTTTTCAGCTTAACTTCTGAACACAGGAACTGAAAAATTCCTTTTTCAGCAGGCCTACATTACCACTTTTTTCTAACACTGTGCAGAAAACATAATTTGTACTTTTTTTTCCCTATTTCTAAAATTTAAATATATATAATTTAAAATGTCTGACTCTACACAGTGTATACAGAGTCAGAAATAATTCATTTTGTATTTCTAGCTTTGTCAATGATTCTTGTTCCAATTTATGATCATTCTTAGAATACCTTCTGCTTCCATTAATGAGATATTGAATTTATATCTTTGTGTAAACCAATAGAAGAAAAGGGTGGAAGAGACACTTGATGTACTTTTGTATTGACAAAGACAAATTGCATCACATACAAGCAAAATGGTACCTCATAATCTTACTTACAAGTTAAGTAACAATTTCAAAATATTGTTGATATTTTGAATGGTTGAACAGGTGAATGTTTCTGCTTCCTGAAACATCAGAATTTTATTTACTAATCTACATTTTGTAACAGTGGTAGAGGACACAGCATTTTGAGAGAGATATATTAACAAATCTGATGTTAATGAAGGCATTTAAATTTACTTGACTAACTCCGTTCGCCACACTCCTACAGTTGCAGAACTATATGTTATGTTGTGGGTAACAGTGCGTCTTTTAAGTATCAGGCAGATGATAGAGACAAGACCTGATTTGCCTACCATGCTCATCAGAGGAAAAAACCACAACCTTCATGTATACACATGTAATTTTTGAACTTCAACACAAAGGAAGATGATCTTTACAAACTTTGGGTTTCTGTGAGAAGTAGTTATTAATACGATGGGGGTGAAAGTCTGGTTTAGCCCCCTACCCAAACATGTTATTTGTAGTCTTTGCAGTAAAAAATAAGCTCAATATGGATGTGAATTGAACTCTTGTGTTGGTTTTGCATGGCAAGGTTTTGGTAGCGGGGGGGCTACAGGGGTGGCTTCTGTGAGAAGCTGCTAGAAGCTTCCCCTGTGTCTGACAGAGCCAATGCCAGCCGGCTCCAAGACGGACCCGCCGCTGGCCAAGGCCAAGCCAATCAGCGCCTCTGTGATAACATATTTAAGAAAAACAGTTAGAGAGCGCTTTTGCAGCCAGAGAGAGGAGTGAGAAGATGTAAGAACATCTGCAGACACCAAGGTCAAGTGAAGAAGGAGGGGGAGGAGGTGCTCCAGGCGCCGGAGCAAGATTCCCCTGCAGCCCGTGGCGAAGACCATGGTGAAGCAGGCTGTCCCCCTGCAGTCCATGGAGGGAGGATGAGGGGGTGTAGCGATTCCACCTGCAGCCCGTGGAGGACCCCACGCCGGAGCAGGTGGAGACACCTGAAGGAGGCTGTGACCCCGTGGGAAGCCCACGCTGGAGCAAGTTCCTGGCAGGACCTGTGGATCCATGGAGAGAGGAGCCCACGCCAGAGCAGGTTTGCTGGCAGGACTTGTGACCCCGTGGGGGACCCACGCTGGAGCAGTCTGCTCCTGAAGGTCTGCACCCCGTGGAGGAGACTCACGTTGGAGAAGGTCGTGAAGGACTGTCTCCCGTGAGAGGGACCCCACGCTGGAGCGGGGGAACAATGAGTCCTCCCCCTGAGGATGAAGAAGCGGCAGAAACACCATGTGATGAACTGACCGTAACCCCCACTCCCCGTCCCCCTGTGCCGCTGAGGGGGGCGGAGGTTGAAGCCGGGAGTGAAGTTGAGCCCGGGAAGATGGGAGGGGTGGGGGGAGGTGTTTTTAAGATTTGGTTTTATTTCTCATTCCTCTACTCTGTTTTGCTTAGTAATAAATAAGATGAATTCCCTCTCTAAGTTTGGTCTGTTTTGCTCGTGATGATAATTAGAGAATGATCTCTCCCTGTCCTTATCTCGACCCGTAAGTTTTTTTTTTTTCATTGTACCTTTTCTCCCCTGTCTAATGAAAGAGGGGAGTGATAGAGTGGCTCTGGTGGGCACCTGGCCCTCAGCCAGGGTCAACCCACCACAACTCTGCAGAAGTAACTGGAAAGGTGGACTTCCTTAGGAGAAGGTTTCACAGTCTCAGAGGTTTTGTTGAGCAGTTAAACATATAGCTATAAAAACCAGAGAGCATTCCCTGCGTTTGCAGACGTAATACAATATATTAGTAATTAAGGTATTATCCAGTTTTAACTATATACTAAAAATTTAGGGCTTATAAACTCTGTCTTTGCATGAGTATGTTCTATGAACTGTCTGGGTTAAATAATTTTTTTAGGAAATTATACATAAGGACATAATAAATAACAAAGTAAAACTGCCTATACAAAAAGCATGAGGACTAAGCATTCTATTGCCAAAATGTGAGGGTTTTTTAGTTTTGGTGAATACTTTGTCTGTTTCCTTGCTCTGTTCCATCTGTCATCTAAAAGCAATGAAAGAAGCCACACCAGTACCATGTCATTAGTTCCTCTGGGCTACATACAAAGGACAAGAGAGGAACATGTGGAGTGTATTTTAGCCTAGCTACTTCGTCTGGCCCTTCCTCAGCAAGGTAAGCAGTGCTTACAGGGTGGTAATCGGTCAAGAAGCAAAGAACCTTCACTACGCTTCAGATTAATTTCTGTCTATTTTCTCTTCTCCTGAGATATCTACAGTAGTTATGAGAGCTCCTTATCAAGTTTTCCTCAGGGTATGCTTCAAGATACAGCACAGCTGAACAGCTCACTGTTTCTTTTTCTGCCAGATAAACTTTCTGTTATTTTACTGAACTGGACTGACTTCTTGTAATCCAGACGAGGACTGAAGCAAACTCAAAGTAAGCAGTTGAAGCTCACAGCCTGGAAAGACAGAAAAAAGAGCCTCTCCACTTTTGACATATTTGAGATGTAAATTTGACTCAGGCACACCCTTAGTTTAAAACAGAAGTATTACATATTATCAGCCTCCTCTCCTTAGGGTGCCTATTAGCCCAAAAGACATGGAAGAAGAGAGCAGCCAGTCAGTTTCTACCATTGCCAGAGATGCAGAAAGAAAAACAGGTATTCAAAGTGTCCCTGCCTCGTGCTGTGACTGCAAAGCCTTGTACTTTGTATGAATGGCAGCTATTCAAAATATGCCAGAACTAAACATTACAAAATGCAAATAAAGAAAAACATTTGAATTTCACTAAATATAAGGTTACACTTGTGTTCTACTAATTAGAGTTTGATGGTTCCAAATTCAATCAGTCCCCAGCAATAAAAATGGTGTATAATTCTATACAACTGTAATTATGCTAAACTTGTATGTAAAGAGGTTAATGAAAAGTTCTGGATACTTCAATGTATCTGTTTGCATTGCAGTTTCTATGAAAAAAAGTTTCAGCATTATGTTCTGTGCATGTGTGGCTCCCTTCTTAATTACTTTTGAACTTACTGGACAATTTCAAATGGATTTGACAGACAGAACAGAGGACTCAGGGATAATTACATTACTACAGTCTTCATGAAAATAGGCAGTCAAGTAGAAGAAGGAGATCTGCAAGCATCCCAACCAACGGAAGGGTTGCAATCCAAATTCCGATCTTACTTGACACAAGTGGAACCTTGTAAATGCTTCTCCAAAAGAGAAATTTCTACTAGAGCTTGTCTCTTCCTATAGACCATCCCTAGAGACATGGCACAACCATGGAAACAAGACAATTAGTTCTGCCTTTAGAAAAACTTTCTAGGTAACGAACACATACAGAGCCAGACTTCAGTTGCTATCTCCTTCTAGTGTACACACAGTTAACTTTCTATTTTTCTTAATTATCAAGGCTTAGCTTAATGGAAGTTACATGTGTAGATTGACATGTAACAACACAGGAGTTTTAAATCTCATGACCTACTGTCATGTAAATTTAAACAGAGACTGCTTATTGAAGTGGTCAACCTTTTTAACAAATACCAGTTCTCAGTTCATGGCTGCCTTCCAACTCATGAGCACATAAAAATCTCTTCTAGAAGTTACAAAAAAATATTGATAGGAATTAACAATTTATTCAAATGCATCACATTTTCTAATATACATAATCTGGTAGCTACAAAAAGGATGAGCACAAGTGGATGGCTTGCCATGGATAAATTTTAGAATTTCCATTTTAGTACAAAAGATTTTTTTAAGACCATCTCACTGTTTTGTTTTCTGGAAACGGAGAATACAAGCTCAAACACACTGCATTATGCATTTTGAACTAGTGAGAAGGTCCTAATGGTATTGACTACATGGTGTATGTTCAAAGATCCACAATATCATGTAGAATTGGTAGAGAAAGTATTGAAGTCAGTTCTTACTGGATCCTTAACTTCTAAAATGTCAATATATTTACCTCAGTGCTTATAGTTATAAATAGTTGTAGAGTGGCTCTCTCTAATGTCCCTTTCATACAACTAAAATTTTTCACAAATAAACAAAAGCCACCTTTAAAAAAAAAAGACAGACAGAGATTTCCATGAGTGACCAAAACTAATCAAAATCATAATTGGGACACCTTAAATAAGCTGAATTTTCTGAGGGCTGGTCCTCAGTATTTTCTAGTGATCAAACAAAAATTGTATTTGCTTTCGGTTTTTTTTTAAATAATATTTTTCCAAGTTCATTTTCTTGATATGTGTAATTTATTACAAAGATCCATATACAACAAATCCTCATAGAAATAACAACATAGATTGCTATAACTACTTAGATGAACTTTGAAAAATTAAACAGAAAGGAAATCTTAAAAGACAAGAAAAATGAAAAACATTTGAAATGGGACTTTCCAGAAGAGGTCAGAAACCTTAAAATGTAAAGGCACTCTGGGGTGCTTGTTTATAAGGGGTGAAATGAATCTCATCTATGGTATGCTGCAACATTTTTCATGAGAATGACAGTAATGGCTGCTACTAGTAAAGCATTCTACCATTCAGAATAATACTATTGCTTGTAAAAAGCAAGAAGAAATGATAGACCAAATTTTAAATTCCAAATGCAGTCATAAAATGTTGGCATAAAACAAAAAAGAGAATGCAACAAAAGTATCATTTTTGCTGTTAGACACTATGTCTTTTTTTTAAACAAAATATAAATTACATCTAGACAGGAACAATTAACTTAGATGATCATATGGTGTGCCTGATGCAGCCAGAAAAAATGTCCAACACACTTACAGTTGAATTTTTTTGAACTAATTAGTTTTTAAAAACGCAGAGACCGAAATAAGCAAAGAAGAAAATAAAAATTGCAAGTCAAACCCAGTTGTGGTTCACTCCAGTGACTCAACCTGAACTGTCAAAAGATATTATTTCCATGAAAAGCCTGATAATTACAGGGATAATTCTAAAGTTACTTTACTCTAAATGTACCCAAGAAAAGAAATTTGCTCTAAATCAAGATGACTTTGCACAGGATAAAATAACTGTCTCAATGATGCTTACAAGGCTGTTCTTTCACATATTCTTCTACTATGTGGCAAAACTTACTCTTCCTTATTTAGAAGAATGGTTCTATTAGATTTTTTTAAACCAAGTTTCTCAAAATAAGTGTTAATACTAGGTACTAAAACTCCCCTATATTAAATGTGCTAAAGATTATGTACTGAGCAAAATTAACACTTCAACTATATTTTCAAAATACTAAATCCTCTATCAGATAAATAATGCAATGTAGAGATGGTATATAAGTTAGATTTCATCAGACTGTAGTGCTTGACAATATTAGCACATACATTTGTTTTGGAAATAAGTCTACTTACAACTGAGTCTGCATCTGGACACTCCCTATTAAAAAAAAGAAAATACACAATTATAAAATGCATAAATTATTTTATTCACACAATTCTGGTACTTTCTTTAATATTTTCAATTAATTTGAAATTTTGCATTTGACCATTTTGCTTCTCAGGCTCTGTTAAAATTTTCACTATAAATAATCCACATTCAAATCAATGAGATTTAAATAAAAGCTGAAAGTTTATGCTCAAAACGCCACAGAAGAACTACTCAAGAGAAATGCTGAAAAATCACTCTCATCACAGTGAAAAAATAAAAGAATAAGAAAAAAAACCAAGGGAAGCCAGGAGTATGAAGCTGTATTCTGGATGAAGAAACTTTAAGAGTCAGGTCTCTGTGGTTGATGTGCACAGTAAGTAGAAGTCACCAATCCTACTGAAATAGGCCACAACCAACTGCAAAACATTTTGGACAATAACCAGTTCCCAAAGAAATTAAGGCTATTCTTAGAGGAATTCAGAGCTTCCCTCTTTCGGAATTTCATTCTTAGTTCATGTTTGTCAAGCATATTTGCAGTCAAACACTAGAAGATGCCAGAAAAAATAAACTACCTTCCTAGTAAGCACTTAAAAAAAAAAAAAGTCCTCAGCAGAAAGGCAGTGATTGCAAGCACATTATTCACAAATGTTATATTTTTCCACTATAACTTCGATTTAAGCAGTGGTAATTAAAAAGATTAATGACAATGATTCTCTCTGATGTCTATAAAAAGCAGAAGTAATTACATTTACAGACAGTGGGAATACTTGAGTAGCATACAAGTCCTCTCTAATTTGCATCCAGACAAATAAAGCCGTAAGTGCCAGCGACCAACAGTTAATTTTATATAATAAAACTGAATGTCCTAAATATACACTTACAGAAAAAAGAGGAGAAAAAATAATCGAATCTATTGCAATCTAAATCATCTTCTCTGAAAGGCTAAATGGGTTAAATGTAAAAAACTACAGTGTCTTTAAAAACAGGTATGAAAACTTGATAACATGGAAGCATTAATATGAAATTCAGTACATTCAGTTAAGGAATTGACAGTGAGATGAAGGATCCCTTCTCCTCTGAAAGGCCTCACACAAAAGATAACGTATGTGACCAAGTTTGTAATTGACTTGCATCTTATCTCCCTCTGCTGGAAACTGCATTCATAGCAATAGAAAGAGCTATTTTAAAAGCTGTTTTACAGCTTCAAGAAATAAAGTGTTAGACCTCTCAAAAGATACAACAAACAGATTTTCTGACATTTGGTTTTAAAACATCTGTACTCAAACAAGACAGCCTGAAGTCCATAAAAGTTAAGAAATGTGAAAGATGTGAGGCAAACTACAATGAAAGTAATTTAGCCCATAATGAAGATTTTCAAAATTAGTAAGCTAATAGATCTCAAAAAGTAATAGCAGATGTAGTATCATTCAGAGGAGCATCAACAACACCTCCAGGATCCGTTCTCAAGCTACAAAGGAAAAGTCCATTTGCAAATGCTGGTGACTGGAAAATGAGGACATTAGGTTTTAGATAGATGTGCTTTTACATCACTAGATGCACAATCTTTCTTTTAAGATTAAAGAATGAGGTCATGCTTCTAGTATAAGGTAACATTTCAGCTAATGGGCATTCTGTAAGGGAATTTAAGGATTGTAGATAAAAACTAAAACCATCAAATTATGCAAAGCAGTGGTTAGAAAAAGAAGTGAAATCCTTGACTAACTTGTATAGCAATATGTAATAGAATACACCGTGTATGTTATTTCCCTGTGTAAAACCATTTCTAGAAACAACATCCAGTTTAGGTGCCAACACTAAGAACTGTATTGATAAACTACAAACCGTAAGAGTTTTTCTAGATGCAGAAAGCCTGCCCTACACAAGCTAAATAAGTTTACAGCCAAATTTAACAAGAGATTAAGAAAGGACGTGACCTCTATGTACAGAGAAGTTTCTGATGATACAGAGTTTTATCATGTACAGCCTATAAGAGGATCATCAGCTGAAGATGAAATCAGACAAAATTTAGACTAGCAATAAAATTTTTAAAGACATCATAAGTAACTATTAGAATATTTTTCTTAATCGTATAATGAATCCTCTGTTATTTATTTGTGATGTTCTAGTTAATTTAGAGGTTAGGAATTAATGCAATAATCTCTGTAAAAGCCTATGGCATGTGTTACATAGGAGGTCATATTTCTTTCCTTCTGACCTCAGAATCTATTCCCTTTTGTATTGCGTGTAAATATAGAAACAAATAATATAATATAAACCAAATCTCCGTCCAACTTGTTGCAAGCAAGGCAAATTCTTTTCCCACTTCAGAGTAGCTGAGCTGATTTATATTTTCTGATGACATCATTGTGCCATGAAAAACAAAAATTTTTTTCCAGAAAGAGAAACTGGTATTATCTTTCAACATTAAATAAAATGTCTTTGGAAAAAAGCAGCTTTTAGAAAAGTATTCAGATACTACAATCGATAAACATACAAAGGTGGAAAATGTTTCATATAGTGTAGAAGCCAGTTTTCAGCCCTCAGTGCCTATGAAAATTTTTTTCTCTTACAGGTCAAAGAAAAATATCATCTCTGAGTAAGGATACAATGAGTCACACACATGGGAAGAGTTCATCTGGAGCTTCTAGGCCTTTACTGATTCTGGAAAACTACTGTTAAGAGCCCTAAATCTTTGTTGTGGCCAGATTACATTTCATCATCTGACAAAGAATGAATGGAAGGAGATGCCTGGTTTGCAAGGAGACTTATAAACATACATGACATGAGGTTAGCTTGAGTAATAACTCACATGGTGGCAAAATAATTATTTTGTTGGACAAGAAAAAGATGACAGCTACAGAATTCAATCATACAACAGTGCTCATTACTATCAAAATCACTACTTTGCAATTAAGGGCAAACCACAATAGGCAAATGATCAAACATAATTTTTGTTGTGATTTGATACTGCAACGGTTTTGCATCGCAAAAAAAAAAGCGTAGCAAAAAACTTTCCAGAGAGTGATTACGTTTAAAAGGGGCACTAAAGCTGTTTAAAATATGAATATGATAAAATATTTATAACATTTTAATTTAATTACTTTAAACTAAACTTTCATCAGAATAGGTGATTCTTTGTAACAAGATAGTGTTCTCAGATTACTGCTGACCAAAAATCACACTATATACAACATTTACTTCAGCTTAATAAAGAACAGAGGAGAGGGTGGGGGAACCACTAAATCACATAAAGAACAGAAATACAGAGGGATGACTTAAAAAACCAACACCGTGGTGCCCTAAAGGCATCATGACAGACAGAAGAAAAAGCATGGTTTAGAAGTGTATCACTATTAAAATTAAACATTAAAAGAAAAATAGCTATAAGGTACTTCTGTATGTGCAAATAATTAGCATCTGCAGTTCTTAGGTCATTAGTTTTTCAGCATTACAGTAAAAACTACAGCTGGTAAAATATCTTTTAAAAGTAATTTTAAAAAGTATGTATGCACATGTTGCCTCTGAGAATATTTCTAAATTGCTACGTTTGACAAATTTTAAGCTATTTTCTGTTAAATCAAATACTTCTATTGAAAACACACATATAGAAATTATGAAAGAAATACATTGGAATATAGTGACCATAACTGGTAATACATAGACTGAGAACAATCGATCTAAGAACTTTTATTCAAACTCACTTTCTGTAGAGTTTTAACTCCTGGGACACAGAGCATGCGTAATGAATACGGCAAAGGGTATAGCTGGGACATCAGTCACGAGTTAGAATGATAGTCTTTTAGAAATGAGTGTGCACATGAAAAAACATTCAAAGATTTTTCTGTCCTTTGATGCTGCACACAGAAGTTGTTCTAATGAAAGAATAACTGAAGCTTCAATTCTGCAAACACAGGCATCCAGTACTTTTTCTATGTACAGAGCTATTATTTCATTAGGACTACGCATGAGAATCACATTACCTACAATGTTCAAATGTAGAACGAAGGAGAACTACTTACGTATGCACAGGAAAGAATGAACCATGACTATAGACTACTATGAATACGTTTACGTTATTTCCTTAAAATCCTTAGTTACAAAAATCTTAAATAGCTGTGATGTTCTCATATTCATAGCATTCCTCTAAACTTCTGTTATAAACCCATTTTTGTTAAACATCAGCTACTGTTTATCCCCATACTTTTTCTAGCTTTCATACAAGACAAGGCTTCAAGATGGAAATGTACTTACACAGATTCAGCATCTTTTTCTTTTTTCATTATTCCTGATAAACCAAAAGGCTTCCTCTTCCGTAGTTTTATCCCTATAGAACAAACACTTTTCATTTAAAGATCAAAAAGATACGTATGTATTTAGCAACGCCAAACACAGGTGCAGATCAATGCCAATACATTTTAAATGCTGCCACAAGTGATACAAAAATCTCTAAACAGTGGAGATAAGTGTGGAGCCAAACTAAGGGAACATTATTCCCTATTTGTTGTTAACTAACATACCAATCAAAAAATTAAATTAAAATATGGTTCAACACACTAATAACATAAGTTCTTATAAAACTGATTTGAATTGTACATCTAACTCTCCAAGTTGGTTCTGCAGACTGTCACTTCTTTTTTTTTCTTGTAATAGAAAATGGATGTACTGCCAATTTTGAAAAAAGGGACTCTGCTCACAGAAACTCAACAGGAGCTATTGCTCTGGCCGATCCTCAATAGCCAATGCACTTGGATCAGAAACTGAACCCTGCCTCTCCCAGCTACTGCAGCTCAACACCCTGTTGTTATTTCCCTGCTTGTTCCCAGTAGCTGCAAGCCCCTGTCTCTCCTAAGTAGGATCTTGGTCCTGTAAAAAAAAAGAGAATGTCTCTTGGCTTTCCAGCTGATGCTGAGTTCCTGATTTCCCAGTGCTGTAGCCAGCTTTAAGGCTGGCTCTCCCTGAGTGTGGAACCATGCCTACTCTCTGTCATTACTTCCCTGTTTTTAGCACTGGATACATAGAACTATAGTACAGAAAAAAATTTGCTTTCATACCTGTTTAATGTACTAAAGTTAGAATACATTTAAATATTTCATAAGACTTGCTGTCACGTCAGCTTCTCCCTACAATTTTTGCTGGAACAAAGTAGACTGCCAAACAAAATGACTAAGTGCAAGCATCTGATCCAACTAGTCTATGATTTTGTTTTGATGTAAGATACTACTGACAGCATGCTTTTGAGCAAAATGGTGGAAATAATTTGGTTTCCAAAATTTAACAACTGACAATTCAAGCACATCATTAAAAAAATCATTATATCCCCCTTTACAGAAACACATTACACAGCACATAAGGAATCTCTCCACTCTCAAAAATTTTGAGGGTTAGATAACTCAAAACTTCTCAAATCAGGTAGGTGTAAACTCAGCCATATCTTACATCTTAAGAGACATAAATTGCTCAAAAATTATTTTTGTATGTTAGTCTGAACTTTTATTTTCTTTCTGTGCCTTATGCAGTGCAAACAATGACAAATGGAGTATGAGAGTAGTTTCTGAACATGGATCCTCTCTGATTCAGTAAAAAAAGATTTTAAGTCTCAGTTGCAATCCTGGCAACTTAAAAGTTGTCGGCTGCTATAGCTATACTGTCAACTCCTCTGTCCCAAAAGCAAATACACAGCTTATGCAAATAAAGCAGTTCTTAACCACTTAAAATAAACCCCCTAAGCAAAATAAGCTATGCCAACAAAGAAAGGCTTTGCAACCATAGGACTGCATTAGACTTGGTATAACATGGTAACAATGGAAAGAGCCTGGGCCATGTTTTGACACTTGTAAATTAAGTTACAACACAGTCATAAGTGAACAAAATCCAAACCTCTTCAAAGACACAGTCTTAGCCAAAGTATATTTACAAGATACATTAATTTTTTTTTTACCTTTGTGCATGAGGTTTATAAAGCATTGAACGTCTTATTTCATTGAAGTTTGTTTTCCAAAAGGAAAACTGCTTTTTAGTCCACCAGAGTACTTTAAAGTTACACAGATTCACATACTGAATCCCCTTCACTCCTCAGTTTCGGGTCGTTATGCACAGCATTATTACGTAAATAACTATGCTACAACTACTCACCCTCAACTGCACCAGACGTGTTACATTCTTCAAATTCAATAGGGCCTTAAAGAAATGACAGTGAAGATACACATTAGGTCAAATTTAATCTAAGAGATTTTAACAACTATTAGGATTTCCTAAAAATACTAGAAAATCTAATTGTACGTTTAAGTGGCAACTGAAAAGCACAATTACCCTGCCAATGGTCAAAAAGATCACAAAATCATACATGTACAGCAAATTAAATATTTTCACTCTTTCATACTGAAATATTAAACTACTAGTGCACACTGTCTAAATACAATTCAATTTCTGGTGTTATTATGACCACATGAAACATCTAATTGGTTTCCTCTTCTCATTCAAAATTTCATCTATAATATAGTATCAATGTAAAATTTATTTTCTTTTAATAAACAAGAGCTATATCAAAAAAAGAATCAAAAAGGAGCTATACCCCTAATTTTGAGATTCACACTTTTGCTAACTCTGTATTGATACTTCTTCTGATTCCTTTTCATAGCCATTTACCTAGACAGTTAAAAGTGGCGTGCAGAATCTTAAACATAGCAGTAAAGAAGATAAAAAACTTTTTTAAAAAAAGCAGAGAAGACTGGTTAAGTGCTGTATCTAAATAAATTATTATGGCTTTCCCTTACAGTTGACACAAGGTACCAGTTAATTGTCATTGCAAAGTGCAGTCCTAACCCTCATTTCTTCAATCTGGCCAGGTCTAGAATTTGTTTAACTACACTATGAGCAATTTTAGGGAGCAAATGTGCAGAAAAAACAGTGATTTTTCCTTAAGACCATGTTCAAGGAATAGCAGAATCACACCAGCACTTGTGCAAGTGCAAAGAAAACAGAGGGCACATGCAGGCAGGCACCATTACTTTCAGCCCATAGTAAGAATGAGCCCTTTGGCCCCTGTTTGAAACAGTAGCTTGCAATCATATCCACAGAAGAAAAAACAAAGTTTAGCATGCTAGCAATATGACACATATTTTTCTCTAATCATTTTGAGGGACTGCACACAAGTTTATATATAGGCACATCACAGATAAGATAGAAAAAAACCACCTGTTCTCAATTCTATACTCGAAGGCAGCCCTCCCCTGCACTTATGCAATTACTTCAAGTGAGAGACTAAAATCTTGAAAATTTCAATTTAAACCAACTGGAAGTAAAGCAATTGTGGAAATCTCAAGTACTTCTGACCCCAAACACAGCTGCTATTAAGCACTCTAATTTATTTATCTTTGTTATGAGGTTATGATTATTCAAGAGCATCCATGATAAAACCAAGAGGTGTGCAATTTTCAGGGTGTTTTCAGACAAAAAGGTATACTTGAAAGCATTTTCCGGGAGTTTCACTTGTACTCTTTTCAAAATGAATATGTCATAGTCTTAAAATAAATAGCTGATATAAACAGATCTCGGACACAAGAAACATAGGGACTACAAGCTTCAGTTTGATTTTAAATAGTATACCATAGCAAATCATTGTACTGCAATTAGAGATCCCACAATGAGAGTAAAAATTAATTTAGCTGTGCCTTACCATTGTAAATTACACAACTGGGATTAATTTGTATTTGATTCATGCAGTTAAGTACCTCAAATGGTTCTATTTGTAATGTAACATATTACAATTTGCAGTGCAAAATTGTGTTTGACAGTATAAATGCTACATTTTGACAGCATTTCTCAAAACTGCAAATGAAAAATTTATACTTATGTCAAAGACAATTGAGAACTGATGATGTAATTCAATACTCAATGATGCTAAGCAAATGTAATTATTTTAGACATATTAGATAAAATCTACCACATATTTTGAAATTTTGCAGGCTTCTAATGAGTTCTTTAAAAAAAGGTGTGCTCAAAGTAATGACTTGTATTTATTGCAATTAAGTCCCTGCCAGTAAAAAAAAATCTTAGTGCTTGTAAAACTAGAAGCAAGCTGAGAATCTGAGACTAGAAGCCATCAATATCCCGTTTATCAATGTAATTGTTTGGCCTCCAAATGAAGCTCTTGAGAGCATAATGTAAAAGACCAATCTCAAATGGCAGTCTTAACTGCCCTTTAAATTTCAATTATTAAATAATTTCAAAAGCAAATATAATTATTCAATATAACCAGACGAAATACAAATTCCTAACGGTTCTCTCATGCTACTAAATATTGTAAATACATGGGCATTTTAAGCTGGTCTTCCAATTCCTTCTCCTTTGCTCTCCACTAAATTCAGAGTAAAATAAAGTCAGTGTGCTTCACAAATCAGCAAATCTGAGTATTTCACAAAACAAAAACCAGCAAAAAAATAGAGAAAAACAGATTTAGAAAACTGTAGATGTCTACATCCCCACACTGATTTCATCAACATTTTATTTTAGGAATTTAAACTCTATTGTTCAAAACATATTGAGCAAGAAATTCAGAAAAGTATCATAAAACACAGAAGTTGAAGAACAAATCCATTACTTCTTTAGCACTACACTTCAGCCAACACATTTTTCATCACTTTGCTAAGCCTTCAATTACTTTTGTTTCTTGCTTCTACACATATTCCCATTTGGCCACGAAAAAACCCCAAAAGCCAAACCAACCACAAACACTCATCCCCAAAACAAAAACAGAAAGAAAAAAACTGTAAACAACAGAGACTTAAACATATTTTTAGAGAAAAACAATACTCAAGCTTTTTCAGAATACCATCTTTTTATTTACCCTTTCCAGCTACTAAGACTGATCCCCAGACTTTTGAGACTTTTACACTAATGATTAAAATAAATATTCAAGGCTCAGATAAAACTCATTCTTATTGCAAACCAGTATTTTTAACTTTCACTTCTAACACAAGCAGAAAGCAAAGATTTTCTTTAACAATGCATCCAAGTTCCTGTATTTTGCCCATTACACTTGCCTAACACTTGTCTCTGAAAGTGGGGTTTTTTTACAGCTTGATAAACTTTTTATTTGAAGAGACATTAATGCTAAGTACAGAAATGCACAGATATGAAGATCAGATTAGCATTTTCAGTTAGATTTAACAAAAGCTGGTTCACTTCATTCTTGCAACAATATATTCTTTTCCTATAGGGAAGACTATAAAATTCAATGTGAAAAAAACCTCAGTTACTAAATACTTGCCTGAGGTAAGTAATGAGATGGAAGCTGTGCAAAAAAAAAAAAAAAATTTAGTAAGCAGGTTCTGCTTTTCACTAAGGTCTATGAAGTTAACTTGAAAATTGTAAATACACTTTCTTCTTAATGATACCTATTAGCTTATTTTATGCTTCACCAAAATGGGCAGAGTTATCATAGCAGTCCACTTTCCCCACACATGCTCCTTCCTTCCCTTGCATCTATTAGCTGCTTTACTACAGGGAAGATAAACAACAACAATGAAAACTGCATTTTCTTACAACAAATTGTGTTAATCAGTTACAATTTGAAAGCATCTTTTCATCCTAACTTACTTTCACTATTTAACTCTAATTTCTATAGGGCCATTCATCCTTTGGAATCTCAGAAGTCCAAGACGCCAGTGGCTGTTCTTAGTTAATCCAGAAATATTAAAAAATTAAGTTCAGCATTTTCCTCCAATGCTCAAAGATGTTTACTGGTTTTTAACCTGCATCCACCAATATAACACATGTTGCATTATTTGCTTGCAGCAAAGGCAAATTCATCCATTTAGCCCTTTTGAGCAGAGTAGAGTGAAGTTTGCGGCAGTTTTTAATTTTCTTAGTTTTGTTCTGTAACTTTGGATCTCCCACCAGTTCTGCTTCCTATATGCCTGCTGTAAAGAGTACTATGTTTTGCCTGGGGAGTAGTATTTTTAAACCAAAATAACATTACAGAAATAGACATCTTCTGTGGCACTCTATGATGAGCCAACTTAGAAAACAGGACAGCTGTGATGAGCTTTTGGTAGCCCACATAACAGCTAGACTCTCCTGTGGGCAGATGCCTTTGTGCCCAAAGAGGTAATAATATTGTAGCCCAACCAGAAGTGTGTACTGCAACCACATTGTCTCCTGCTAGAACCAGTTGCAGTCTTCTAGCCAGCGAAAAGACCTTAGGCACACATATTGCTATGGGAGCATACCATCAATAAGGAATCTGGATGCTTTCTTAAGAAGTTCCCTTGCGTTGTCCACTCTACTTGTGTATATGGAAACAAACGCATCTGCTCTATCACTGCAAAAAAAACGCAAAGAGCTGTCTTCTCTGAACCACCATAACATCTATCTTTCTGATTCCTGATTCCTTAACATTAGATGGTAAGGTTAAAATTGCCCAGCAGGTTGGTGTTAATGGAGATTGCCAGACATAGATGCAAGTCAAAGCTTGCAAACTCATGTGCTGGTATCACAACAACTTTTCTAACAGCTACATAAAAATTTTAATGTGGATGCACTACCTCTATCAGGCAGAAAAGTTTTCTTAACAGACTTGTGCGCAACGACTGAAGTTCAGACAAAGGCTTAACACCAACAAGGATTTCAGCTCAAAATCTGGAAGATTACAATGGCCAAAATTTCTGAAGCAAGTACACAGATTCAGTCTGTTGCAACATGCAAAGAAAGAAAAGCAGTTGTTTCACATTTAAGAAGTATCGCTGATGTTGGGGACTGAACTAATTCCCTGAAGCAGTCTCTACAGTCCCTGCCACATGGTAGCTGAAAGCACTGAAAAGGACCATCTAGATGGTGCCACACTGCAATGCAGATGAAAAAAATGACGATGAAGAAAATTATAATCGTGATTATTATAAAGATATTCTGCAGTACTACAGTTAAAGCGTTGAGATCTCCTTTGTTCTTTTTCTCATAAGCCATAACAACGTAAATTGAGAAGGAAGCCTATTCTCAAGCATTCATACAAACAAAAAATAAAAGTGAATACTAGAACTTTAAAAATCAAAAATACATTTTAAAGACACTGATGGGAGTAAGTAAAAAGTTACAGCTGAGATCTAGTCCAGCCCTTGCAATACTCTCTGAATTAATGTTCTGTTAAGCATTGATAGTTCCAGGCTCAAGATAATTTTTTTTACAGTCTGGTCTGCCTATTGATACATTGATCTACAGAACTCTCAAACACCTGTACATAGACTTGAAAGAAGTATTTGTTACTGTACACACACAGAATAGAAAAAAATAATACAGTGCATAAATGAAGGTTATCCTTTATAACAGAGATATGAGTATCTAGTGGGATTTCAGTCACTTAAGGATGCATACCTAGTTATCAGGATGCTAATGAGAATTTAGTATTCTACAAAGGCAGTGGGTGTCAAAAATCAGTAAGCTCCTCTAATTGTATGTAAACATTCCCACCACGCCTCATCCTAAAGCATTTTCCAAGGCAAGCTACTTCAGCTCACAGCATTCTACCAGCTGGGACAAATACGGACACGAAGAAAAGGCAAATGGTTTTACAGACACATGGAAGCAGACAGCTGCTATTTGACAAGAGACTAAAGGAAATCAAGAGTGGGTAAGTTTTTGGGCTCTTGAAAATGAGGAAACTTTGGTTTGCTAGAACAGAAAAGGCAAAAGGTAATTGGAATAAATGGAAATTTTTTAATGAATCTAATAACTTACAATAAATGACACTGGCAGAAATTAACCACTGGTGTGTCTGCAGCTCGAGATGCATCTCCTAGACTGTTCAGAAAATGCATGTATTGTTTTTCTTGTTACAAGAGGCATGTGAGTATATGGTCTTTCATGACACTAAGAGGCAAAGTGGATGGTTAGCAATAAGGAGATACTGATCTGATGAATGAAGAAAATGTAATTGCAATGTCAAGTACATTACAGTATCTACCACATATTTAGTCCAAGTCTATGGAAACAGTATTTTCAGAGTATACATAAGGTGACTACAGAAGAGAGTTTATAAATAACCTTACACCTGCTACTTAATTTATCTACAAAGTGACACTAATTATCTTGAAGACAGTCAAGTGTGTTGTCAACTGCCCTGAAAAGATTTAAAACCTCTCCACAAAGCCCTAGAGATAGGTTTCCTAACCTATCTGTATACCTTTTCACAAAAGCTCAGTGAGTGAGACATTGGGAAAACATTTTGCTAAGGTCAAAACAATAAAATAATTTGCACTCTCCTCAACAGAGGGGGGAAAAAAAAGGTTTTATTGTTTGGATTCTTAAACAAGGCAAATACAAAAGCCAACTACTATCACTAGGAAGGAAAACACAATATTATGTCATACCCTGAAAAAGAGCTGCCAGTAAGTATATCAATGAACTGGAAAATCCTGCAGAGCTAAAAAGGTAAACAAATCAAGAAGTCAACAAATTAACTAAAAAGTGCTTTACATTTACATCTGCTTTTGGAAACTGCCTCCTTTCTAGTTTAAGGGGTGTATGCATGACAGAAAGAAACATTACCCCATGCAAGCATATATTTTTATTAACTACATTTAATTTTCAATAACTGGAAACACTCAGATATTTAAAAGAAAAAATCTGCCCTTCCCCCCACTTCAAGGAATCAGTTTACACACACGCATGCACAGATATAAACATTAACATATCTGTTTCAAGCAAAAGCTTTTAAAAAAACTCTGTAAATCTGTGCTTGTAGTTACAAATACGATAACAAACCATATTCTTGTTTTTGATAAAAACAAAAGTTTGTCTCTTTGAGTGTAAATCATGCATGAAAGGAGGACAATTTTTTTTAAACTGCATATGCTTCACATGCTGCTTCAAATGGCAAAGCTTTGCGTGCCTGGCTCAGTGCCAGTTGACAGCTCAGCTGGATATCAATGCACATTCTGACCCCCCTTGCAGCGTGTCACTTCTGAATTGTTTCCGCAGTAGAAAGTTTATTCAACCTCTCTCTCAAATTCAGTGGACCGACCATCATTCTGCTATTTAATCATAGCAGAACAGGTTATTTTTCTGACAGCACTAAAGCCAGACAGCAATTCCTAATGAACAGCTTGATACAAGTGGAATTTCGACTGTTTTAGCCTCAATTAATTCTGCTGTCAAAACAAATGACTGCTTTTAGTGTTTAGATGTTAAGCTGCATCACAAAGGTCAATTCTGTATGTACACAAACATATAAGCAATCTTTTTCTTGCCATCATCTGATCCTGTGACATGTTTATCAAAAAATGTCAAGCTTTCAAATTTAGAAGCCAGGAAACCAAAATATATTTTCTCAATGTTACTGTTTCTTACACTAACTTCTTGTTTTTACTGCCTGTCCAAAAAAGAGAAGTGATTTTATAAAAAGATAAGAATTTTATTTTTCCCTGGAAAAGAACTTCTTATTCTAGAATTTAAAAAAGAAGAGACAAAACCAAATTCAAGTATAGCTTATTTGTAGGAAAGCAGACTAAAGATGAATGGCTGTTACAATATTTGAGGTAAATAACATATTTGTGATGTATTTATCATGCTAGTACCAGACTGCTGCAAGGAAATGTTAGTTTGTGGCTTTACTTTGCCAAAAAGAGGATAAAGGACAGAAAATACAAATGGCCTATCAACAGGCCAATGTAAGGGAAGATGCTGAAATAATACTGGTAAAACTGTATCCTTTAATCTAATTCTACAAATACACAGTTCCACCACAATAATCACTGAATTTCTGAATACTCTGTTACATCCTTAGGATTATATATCAGCCTAGCTGATCTGTAGCCTCTAGAGATGCTTAAGACTTAACTGAATTTTTTTTTTTAAATTCATGTTGAAAAAAAGAAAATCATAGCATGGTGATAGTACTCCTTTTGAAAAAGACAGAGGTGATAGTGGCAGCATAAATAACTATAATTATCAATAGCAATATATGCAGTACTTCCAAGGAAAGTCTTTTTTTAGATGAAGAAATTAACATTCAAGGAGAGCATCCACTAAACAAGCAATCAATTCTAACCCTGATTCTGTTACTAGGCTTCCAGCCCTGCACTCATTTCACCGGATCAAAGGAAACATTATTCATCTCAGGCTCTTCTGGTACTGTGGGTACAAGCTTCATGAATACAGCAAGTACACCACTTTCGAGTATTTCTATGTGGCTTACAGAACAAAAACAAAGCAGAAAAGGATCATAATCTGAGTAGCTTTAAAATAATTATTATCAATTAAGATGTTTATCACCAGCAAGGATACAGATGATTATTTTCCTCTAAACTAAAAAAGTGGCAAACATCTTCAGTTACAAAGAAAATATTTTTTATCGCTCATATAACTGAAGAATTTTCAACAAGAGACAGTAAACACATTCTCAAGGCAAAGTTTCAAGTTAGAGATCCAACTAGCCTGCAACACCTGAATATGACAACAAACACTGGAAATTTCAGCCGCAATTTATGAAACCATGAGGTCTGTGAGCAGCAAAATTAATGTCAGCTAAGACACCAATCTGCAGAACACTACGTTCCCCAAGTCCTGTCCTCCACATGACTCCCAGCCCAACTTTTCTTGTCGTCTTCTACTCCTCTCCTGCTTTGTATTTCACCCCATATTTTCTTTCTGGTTGCATAAACAACAGGACATGAGATGTGGCAGGTTTTGATCTATCCACAGGCTAAGTAGCTGGCCAATACGTATGTACAAACACTCAGCTGTCTGCTGACTCTCCAACTGAATAACTTGCATCATTACAACTGCCTTTCCCTTATGTGGCTTGACTAGTTTGGGTCCTTCTTCTCTACCTGATTTCTATGAAGTCTTTGCAACCTCTACTTTTCCATCAGATTGGGTTGAAAGTAGTGAAGTCTTGTGAAAGCTATATGGGTGCGTGTGTGTGAAAATACTAAGCAGCAGAATTGCGTGAGCCTAGTCTACAAGTATCTGTAACAAATGGCTCTGCCTGACTGCATGGTGTATGATTCACCTGCTGAAGGCAGATCATGCAAGTATGCAGTGATGAAACAAATGCACAGACATATTCAAGTAGTTTTCTTCTTAAAGCAGAGTCAGCTAAGATTTTGGAACACTAGACATCATAAATATTTTAAATTGTAGCCCTTGCCTTTAAAGACTGCTTCAAAGAATCATGTCTTTATAAGTGTCACACATTGTCCCTGTAAACCAAGAGCGGTATGGTTTCTTACTGAATTTCTGAAATTAAACCCATAAAATCATCAGAGGTTAAGACACTTAAGGGGACCTGTTTCCTAAAGAGAAAAAAAAAAAAAGAGGATAATACATTTTATAGTACCCAGAATTTCTGAGACAGAAAGATCTTTTTTCAGTTAGACATAATCATTGAATGGTTTGGGTTGGAACGGACCTCAAAGATCATCTAGTTCCAACCCCCCCGGCACAGGCAGGGACACCCTCCACCAGACCAGGTTGCCCAAAGCCCCATCCACCCTGGCCTTGAACACTTCCAGGGATGGGGCTGCCACAGCCTCTCTGGGCAACCTGTTCCAGTGCCTCACCACCCTCACAGGGAAGAATTTTTTCTAAAGTCTAGATTAAATCTACCCTCTTTTAGTTTAAACCCATTACCCCCTGTGCTATCGCTACACTCCCTGATAAACAGACCCTCTCCAGCTTTCCTGTAGGCCCCTGGAGGTACTGGGAGGCTGCTCTAAGATCTCCCCAGCCCCTTCTCTTCTCCAGGCTGAACAATCCCAACTCTCTCAGCCTGTCCTCATAGGAGAGGTGCTCCAGCCCTCATCTTCGTGGCCTATCTCCAGACTCACTCCTCCCCATGGGAGTCCTATCATGCTTTCTAGTCCTTTGAAAGTGTTTTCCTATTTACTTGTACAGAAGATTTATTCTGTGGGGAAAGGAAGAAAAGTATACATGCTTAACCACCTCTCCAACCCAACTGTAAAACAGGAAGTATTAATTAGCACGACAGTTTCCACACATTGCACCATCAATGAGCAAAGAAAGTCAATGTGAAATTCCTCCTGGTGTGCTTTTTCTGCAGCTTATGGCAAGTATGAGACACTTCTTTGTGGGGGAGAAAGTTACACCACAGGAAGAGTATTGAGATGCATGTTATTAAGGATTATCACAAAATCTCCCTTCCCTGCATTTATGCCCATAGAGCTACATGGAGCCCAAGACAATATAGGTTTGACCTTGAAATATGTCTCAGCATTTAAAAACATAAAATATGCATATGATTATCCAATATTATCCATAATAGTATCCAAGTCGGTGGTTGCAAAGAGAATAAATGCATGTGACAAGACCCTGAATTTCCACTCCTGTCTGTTCTTCCTAAATCAGGCAATAAAAAAATGATACAGAACTACACAATCCTATGAAGGACTGTATCAGCTATAATAGTAAAACAGAGAGGGACTCTGTGAAACTAAATTCCCAAAACTTAGGAAGAAATTTAATAATAACAGCAGCACTTCTTATACGTTTTTTCTGGATATTCCCTTTCCCCTGATAGAGCAATCAATACAGAAAACTCTCCAAAACAAATCCATTTCAACATTAAATAAAGAATTTAAATTACAAACACTGTTAATAAAACGACAGGAATTTGAGATTTTATTGTTATGGTTAAACCTGGGCTTAGGTCTGCACAGCTAACTCAATTAGCTACTGCTTAGACATTTTCTTTTTTCCTACCCTCATACTATTCAGGCAACAGATCAAGGGGTATACCACTGTACCGTACATTGCCAAAAAGCAGACAAATTAGTATCTGTTATTTAAAATGGAATTATGGACACAGAAGGCCACACAGATGTTCTATAATGATTAAGACAGCAATAAAAAGATAATGAAGACAAAGCAGAAAAGATCCTGCACTTCCTGAGAACGACCATGGACACACAAGGTCAAATACAACTGTGAATTCATTATCAAATAGAAGAAATAAATATTAATATAATATTTATTAAATACTTGTGTTCAAGAAAGCATATGACATACAGACTTAGTTGACCAGACAGTCAATTCAATGCAGAATTTGTCCAATTGTAGTTTGTTCTGGTATAATGTACTATCACTATAATAATACTATCACTAGTATTATTGCCAATGAAATTATGAGTTAATTAGAAGCGGGACCCAGTGCAACACAACTTAGTGACCACTAACACTAGATAGACTATTACATGTACAGTGTAGAATTTATTTCAATTTTATTGGAAAGGTAGACTATTAGATGAGATAGGTGGTTTTGAGTTTGTTTTTATGTCTAACAAAGTAGGGAAGCAAACACATGAAGGTAAAGAACCATATTTTTCTTCGAAAAGCTTGTGTTACAAACCTCAAACCATTGCTCTTGTCTAACACTGCAGTCTGCTAAGAATGAACTACATGTGCAGATGTTTATAAACAGGTTTCCAAATCTTTCCAGATTTCAGAAAGCTTAATTTCTTGTAAGCTTTTCTTCTGGTAGGGAAAAAAAAAAAAAAAGAGAGAGAGAAAAGAATACCCTTCTTCCTTCTAACTTTGCTAAGTAAGCTTCCTGTGAAAATTTCATGTTTGAAAAGCCCATTTAGTTAATGGCCTAGTTAATTCTGTCCAAAGAACATTTTCTATCTTAAAAGAAAAACATGCCTCCAATAAATAAATTAAAAAACCCAAACCCTTCCCTCAATATTAATTCCATATAAGGTTATGCTACTTTATGTAACTAAGTACAGGTCTTATTTACTTTATTAGCATAAACCACACCTCAGTATATTATTTCTATTCTCAGGTGTTTAAAAACTTTTCAATAATTTTTTATTAGTAGCACCTATCCTGCATACTACTGCATCTTCTGCTGACTATCACCTAATTAATATTTTTTCCCAGTTACGTTACCAACATGGACATTGGTTTGCTCCCACACCCCAGAAAAATTATTTGCCTCAGGCTGCAACTGTTTTTGTCTTTAGCAAGAAAATTCAAGAGCAGCCAATAGTACTTCATCTCACTGAGTGTCCAAGATCATTGAAAACCCAGCTTTTGCCCTGTCTTATCTATAGACGTTGTCTAAGGTATTTTCATCAATGCCATTAGGCTTCCACTTGCATTAAGAGACTTTTTGAACAAAACCCGTACAGTTATAACTCTCAAGACCATTTAAAAACAAATAAATGACAATCTAAAGTTTGCAACTTAAGTATATGTGATTATTAAAAATCTATGCTGGCAGATGAGACTTCCTAAAGCCCACATCAGCTATGGTAGGTTTGCTGTTTGTGAAGAGACCCAATTTTTGCAGGCAAAATGAAACAGACATCTAGGACAGGAATTAAGACACTTTTGTTGATACAGCTCTTCAGCTTGCAGCTCCTCATTAAAAACAGAGCTCTACAGCAGACCCTTGGATACCTCTTTATCTGCCTGAAGCCCAGATTCTCATAAAAATCCTCAAGGAAATCCACACTTTATTTCTTCCATTACCTTCTGAAATACAGCAATGATATGCCTTTCTTTACAAAGAATAGTCTTCTGAATCCCTTGGATACATGTCAGTGCTGATAAACTAAACTCATTCCTCAGTCAGCCTGCTGTGTAGAATTATGTGCGGGCACAGGCTTTGAGAAACTGTGACAGTTCAGGCTATTTAGGCACCTAATCACAAGTGTTGGCAGCATTAAAATATTCACAATATTTACAGAAAATATAAAGAAAATAATTTATAAGAACATAAAATAAGTACTTGCTCTGTTACACTTCGTTACGGAAAAGAAGCTCAAAGATGCCATGCAGAGCTGTTCAAAAATGAGTATTAACCATTTTCAGTGTTTATTTTGATCTGCTTTGTTACTGTTTAGTGCCCTGGAAAAGCATTTTTGTAAGTGCTATGAACTATTGTCAAAGAAACCCATAGGAAAAAAAAGCCACACCCAGCACTGTTTCAAGTCTTTCTCTCAAAGCCAAGTTCATTATTCAAGCACATAAAAAGCTAGTAGTTTTAATCAAAGCAAGTTTTAATACTCCATGGCCCTTGTTTTGCCTCTCAATCTCTGGGAAAGGACTAACTTGTTTCTAAAAATTCTTAGGAGTAAGACAGCTATTCTTAACTCTTTTTTTCCTACTTTATCCTGTTCATCTTGTAAATTTCTTAATTAGATAGAAAATGTGGTTTACATAACACACACACTAATTAGGAATATTAACATGGAGTGAGCACAACTGTACATTTACAGTATTTGCACTAGCTTCCCAGTTGTGCTGCAGCTTACTTTAAAGATATTGCATTCATTTTGGACAGAACACATAAGGAGTATGATCCATAGGCATTTACAACTAAAATGCCCACATAAGCAATTAGAAAAGACCTGATAGCATTTCATAAACTCACACCAAACTTTGCACTAATCCCCACCACTGCCAACACACAGCCACATAAAATATTATTCTAATCAAATGATCAATAATTCAGTTGAGTTCAGTGACTCAGAAAGCAGTTGAATTAAAGCCTAGGTAAAATTTGTTTTTTAAATGCTTACTAAATTGAAGCTTCAATGATTTATGATTCTGGTAACAGGCAATGCTGGAAGGAATTGTAAGGAATCCAGATTAAATTGCTTTGCTTGCCATCCAAATAGTAAACATTATGGTTTATCAACAGTTTTACAGCCTATAAAAAGTCCACATTGCTTTCAGCAGGAACACCATACCTAAATAAACCGTTATTTTTTAAGACTTCAAAATACAAAATGTGTTTGTGTTACCTCTCCAGAAACAGAGGTTCCAAATGCGTTCCCTCAGAAAGACAAGGATCACCATCACGTGGACAAGGATGCCAGGATAGTTTTTTCTGATATGTTACCTTGTGAGGCAGTGGAGATTTTTGGTATTATAGCTGTCCTAAGTCACTGACAAATTTCTCAACTCTAGACTACTTGACAGCATTCCCAGAAAGAATTTAAAAATTATTTAAAAAAAATCTTGAATTAATGTCTCAATTTGACATCCACGACCTTAAACCTTCCCATAACTGGAGTTATCAAAAGCCTTGAGACAATTTTTCTGCATGGACAAAGAAAGCAAAATAGCTCCAAAAAACTACAAACTAAACATTTTTTTTTTTAACCAGCATTACTGATCAATTACTGACCAAACAGCCGATTTCTAGATTTGGTGGAGGAAGGAAATGGAATAGGAATTTTATATCTGTCCTTTTCTGAATCTTGTTATCTGTGGAAACACCATCTGATTAAAAGGACTTACACTATTATTCCAAATATCTAAAAGGACATGGGGGACAGAAGTCAAATGCTTTACTATATATGCAAGAGCCAGTGACAGCTGATCAACAGCAGTTGTGGATAATAAACATCGTAAAGTACTTGTGTTACCATTTAATCCAAAGAGCTGATGGACTGCAGGCACTAATTTTACAGTGTTTTTTAAAATGCAAACTTCTTCTAGCCCCTCCATAAAGTTCAAATTTATTGGATGGACAAAAAAAGGAGACAAGAAGTGTTTTTACAGGCTTGTGCTTTCCACAGCCCAAATTCCAGATGCTTTTACTGGTATACTTAGGAGACAACTTGCATGGTGTATTGGGTTTGTGTGGCAAGGCTCTGGTAGCAGAAGGGGCTACAGGAGTGGCTTCTGTGAGAAGCTGCTAGAAGCTTCCCCTGTGTCTGACAGAGCCAATGCCAGCCGGCTCCAAGACGGACCCTTCACTGGCCAAGGCCAAGCCAATCAGCGCCTCTGTGATAACATATTTAAGAAGGAAAAAACCAACTTAGAGGGAGCTTTTGCAGTGGGAGAGAGGAGTGAGAAGATGTGAGAAACTTTGTAGACACCAAGGTCAGTGCAGAAGGAGGGGCAGGAGGTGCTCCAGGCACTGGATCAGAGATTCCCCTGCAGCCTGTGGAGAAGACCATGGTGAGGCAGGCTGTCCCCCTGCAGCCCATGGAGGAGGATGAGGGGGTGTGGAGATTCCACCTGCAGCCCGTGGAGGACCCCACGCCGGAGCAGCTGGAGGCACCTGAAGGAGGCTGTGACCCTGTGGGAAGCCCACGCTGGAGCAAGCTCCTGGCAGGACCTGTGGACCCATGGAGAGAGGAGCCCAGGCCAGAGCAGGACTGCTGGCAGGACTTGTGACCCCGTGGGGGACCCACGCTGGAGCAGTGTACTCCTGAAGGTCTGCACCCCGTGGGAGAGACCCATGCTGGAGCAGTTCGTGAAGGTCTGTAGCCCATGGGAAGGACTCACGTTGGAGAAGTTCGTGAAGGACTGTCTCCTGTGAGATGGACCCCACGCTGGAGCAGGGGAATGATGAGAGGAGTCCTTCCTTGAGGATGAAGAAGCAGCAGAAACAACATGTGATGAACTGACCACAACCCCCATTCCCCGTCCCCCTGTGCCACTGAGGGGGCAGGAGGTTGAAGCCAGGAGTGAAGTTGAGCCCGGGAAGATGGGAGGCGTGGGGGGAGGTGTTTTAAGATTTGGTTTTATTTCTCATTCCTCTACTCTGTTTTGCTTGGTAATAAATTAGATGAATTCTTCTCTAAGTTCAGTCTGTTTTGCTCATGATGACAATTAGTGATCTCTCCCTATCCTTATCTCGACCCACAAGCCTTTCGTTACACCTTTTCTCCCCTGTCTAGTTAAGGAGGGGGAGTGATAGAGTGGTTCTGGTGGGCACCTGGCCTCCAGACAGGGTTAACCCACCACACATGTGACTAATTTGCCAGATCTTCTCTGCCTACTTGTGTGTCGCAGTTGCAAATCATGTTCTGGCTTATTCAGATTGTGAAAGATTGATCAAGCTAGCAGAAAACTAATTAATTTTTTTTTATTATTATAGTTACAAGATGGCCCAGTGCCTCCCTCACACTGAATATTTGAGTCACAGCATATGTAACAATTGGCATCTGCAGATCATTGTTTTATTGGAGGGCTAAGGAGCCAGCAAGGATTTTGGCTTTCCATTTTTGTATTACAATAAAATTTCTGATTGCCTCTTTATTAAAGTTTTAAGAAAATATGCAAAAATAAGAGGAATGACTTAATGAATTACTAGCAGCCACTAACAATGACACCAGAACAGATTAATGAGAACAAATCATCTATATTTGGCTTTTGTTCCTGTGTTTCTAGGCAACGCGGAACAGTTGAGTCTTCCAATTTGGCCTTCAAGGTACCTTCTGGGTAAACTGTGTAGTGGGCAAAAACTAATACAGGGACACACACACATAGTTAGTACCCCACATATGAAAAGAGGGCACAGTAATTCAGTAGTTAAGAATGAAAAAATCATTTATGACCAACTACAGCTGTATAGGCATTCACTAATCTCTTCAAACACATTAGATACTATCCTGCCAATTTCAGACACAAGATCTAGGAAGAACATGAGCTTGTACTTCCTAGTAGTTTCTATTTCATGCAACATCAACTTTGCATACTGGAACAAACCCATTTTTTAATAGATTATTAGAAGATTAAGTAAACAAAGCTAGAACTCATTGATATGTCATTAATCTGGACTAGCCATCATCTCCATTATTGATTTAACACATACTTTGGGTGAAAGAAAAGCAGACATTTTCTGTCATGCAATAAATTACTTCCAAGGCACATGGAACAGCCTGTCACAAACAGAAAACTCATTCATCAGAAGTGGCCAACAAGTTTTGATGAATACTGCAGGACTATGAGTGCCAAAAGCATCTTCCAACTGATGGTATCAAACCTGCTATTAAACCTAACTGTAGAAACATATCATAGAATCAACAGGTTAGAAGGGACCTGAACGACCATCTAGTTCCAGCCCCCTTGCCATGGGTGGGTACACCCTCCACTAGACCAGGTTGCCCAAAGCCCCATCCACCCTGGCCTTGAACACTTCCAGGGATGGGGCTGCCACAGCTTCTCTGGGCAACCTGTTCCAGTGCCTCACCACCCTCACAGTAAAGAATTTCTTCCTAATATCTAATCTAAATCTACCCTCCTTTAGCTTAAACCCATCACCCCTTGTTCTGTCACTCTATGCCCTTGTAAACAGTCCCTCACCATCTGTCCTGTAGGCCCCTGGAGGTACTGGGAGGCTGCTCTAAGGTCTCCCCAGAGCCTTTTCTCCTGCGGGCTGAACAGCCCCAACTCTCTCAGCCTGTCCTCACAGGAGAAGTGCTCCGGGCCCTCCTCTGGACTTGCTCCAACAGCTCAATGCCTCTCCTGTACTGGGGCCCCCAGAGCTGGATGCAGTACTCCAGGTGGGGTCTCACAAGAGCAGAGGGGCAGGATCACCTCCCTCGACCTGCCGGTGACGCTTCTTTTGATCCAGCCCAGGATACGGTTGGCCTTCTGGGCTGAAAGAGCACATTGCTGGCTCATGTTGTGCTTTTCATCAACCAACACCCCCGAGTCCTTCTCCTCAGGGCTGCCCTCAATCCCTTCATTCCCCAGCTGGTATTGATACCAGGGGTTGCCCTGATCCACGTGCAGGACCATCATGGTTTAGGGAGGGGAATGAGCAAGCAGCTGCATGGTGCTTAGTTGCTGCCTGGTGCCAAACTTGCACTTGGCCTTGTTGAACCTTGTGAGGTTTACATGGACCCACTTCTCAAGCTTGTCCAGGTCCCTCTGAATGTCAGAAATGGTTCAGAGAACACATTAAGTTCTGACCTGAAGCCCTTCTGGTTATTGCAGGTCCTGCCAGCTGTTTTTCAAATTTTACATTTAAGTGATGGATTTTTTTCAGTTAAAATTAGAAGATTTGCAACTGGATGTACGTGGGTATTTTTTTTTAACACTGAATGGAAGTAAGAAAAAATAACAATAAATACAACTTCTTCAAATACTGTACTACTAAGAACTAAGCTTAAATTAAAAAAAAAATTAAATTCAGTAAGAAATAGGTGATAATGCTGACTAGATAAATTATTTAGGTAGCAGTTAAAAAAAGCCATTGTAAAGAATTCCATAAATGAAGTTAGAAAAACCTCATAAAGCATTACTGCTTGAAATAAACATTATTTGTACTAGAAAAACAGTGTTAAGACTCTAGAAGCCTCTGTATATTATGACCCAGGTTACAGAAATTAGCCACCAGAGGGAGCCCATATAATCTGGTACAAAGGACATCACTTGTACAAAGAGAAATTTCAGATACACAAGAGTTTAAGAAAACAATCGCCTGTATCTAGAAAACTTTACTGTAAATTGTTTACAGACCATGCAATAAAACAGCCCTCAATACAATTTTTACAGATATAAATAAAAGCAAATTAACTCTGCTATGAATTATAACTATAGGTAGAATATACTGAAATAAACTAAAATACTGTGTTATGCATTACCTTTTTAGTTTATTTTTGTTCTCAAAATTCAGTATTTCAGAAAGCGGCTCACCATCTAACTTAGTATACTAGCCCACAAATACTATTGAAGGGATCCTGGGGGATTTTAAAGTATTTCCTTCAAAGAGATTTGGGACTGGAATCTTAAACAACAGTGACAGCCATAAGGCATTTTTTCTTCCATCTGTTTTGTACACCAAGTCAGCATAATTTTTATATTAAATATTTAGATTTATCTGTGGAGTCACCTCCTTCTCCAGACTAATTAATAAATACTCACACAGAGAAAGATTTCCAACATTTGCTCCATAAATTAAAATAACTTTCTATTAAGAACAGTTCTCAACTGCAGAAAAGTATTTTTTTTAATCTAGAAAAAGTAGTCCTTACCACACTGGATGTTTCCATTTAATTCCTAGAAGGCTGAAACCTCACTTTGCCTTCCAAATCTTTGTAATTGTCAAAGCTATGTGATTCTAAGTTAATAAAATGAATATAAAGAAGCAGTAACCACAATTAACATCACTAGTGGTCTGTATTTCTAGTCTCCTATCTTTGACACTTCACAGCTTCTTGTGAATTTGTATTCTTTTACTGCTGAATTTGCCTGTGTTTCCCTCTGCATCATGACTGCTTTACAACGTAATACAACTTACTTTGTAAATTACAAAGTAATACAATTGCTTTACAAATCAATACAATTATTTAACACTGTAAAAGAAAATTCAAGGTGCATACATTTCCACACTAAACACGTTATCTTTTCTTAGAATTCTTTGCTATTAAAACAGTTGAAGAAAAGAAATTTGCTATGGCAAAAGCTTTTATTTGGCCCCAGAGAATACAAATAGGATTTGAAGAACTCAGTAAAGCAGCAAATAAGTACAAAGTGTATATAACATCTCTCACTAAATTAAAGAGTCAAGTCTTACTTTTTGTACAATTACTATGTTGTCTAGCAAAAAACCACACTAATAACATTGATGACTTCAAGTGCACAGTGCTCTAGGATACATTAGCAAGAGTCTTTGTAACTCAGGGGGTCACAATCCTAACTGCAAGATGGACATCCCTAGCCACGACATCTCGGCAATAGCTAGTCAGAGTGGTCTGAACACTGAATTTTCACGTCTTTGTCCTGATTTCAGACCAACTGAACTCGAACCCCTGAAAGTTCAAGCTTCTTCTTTCTTAATCTCAACTGAAAAATTGCAAAATACACCAGACACATTAAAAAATTGTTCCATATACAATCTTACCTCAGCCCACTTGGATATCAGCATTAGCGGATCACAGAAAGAATATGAAAATGTTAAAAACACCTCACAGAGGCGTTTTAAGATACCTAGTAACTGTATTTAACTATTTAATATAAATTCTCAAAATTTACTCTATTATATACATCCTTGCTCTGAATAAAAACCCTTCGTGCTTTTATACTAGAAGACAGATACTAGTCAGGACTCCCAACACTGAAGTAACAGAAAACAGTACTACTGAACTCCTGTATTCACTAACCTAGTGATGATGTATTCATGCCCAAATATTAAAGTGAACTCTTTATTTTTCCTATAACGCAAGATACACAGTACTGTGAGACTGCCTTTTTATGCCAGTCCAGGAAAGTCTTATACACCACACCCAACAAGCAGCATTTTCAGAAAGCATTATCAATTTGCTGCTTAGTAAAGAACATTCTACATACAATCTATTCAAATGCATAATTTTGTAAGCTAATCAAATAAACTACTGCAACTGTTCCAACAGTTCGATAAGCAGCTTTATAGACATCTGTTCTGAATATATCCATAAATGTATATTAAATAAAGTTTTGAAATATAATTTATGCAGAAACACATAGCAGACAACACATAGTTTGTGCAAGGAACTTCAGTTTCTTGACAAATTTCACTGGTGTACCAAGGAACAGCATAGTTTAAAAGCTTCCCTGAAGGTCTACATAGAGGGGCTCAGAGTTACAAACTGCTATGCTTTATGAACACAAATACTACACGTACATAATAAATTCTGTATTAATAAATTGCTACAAATCATTTAATATCAAAGCTAATGAATTCTGACAATTTTAAATTGCAAGTACATTAAAAATATAACACATTAACAAACAGGGGTTTGACCTTTTATTAGGAGTAGAAATCTACAATTTTAAAATTAACATTCCCTACTCTGTTATTTTTAATCTCTTACCAGGTCTTTCCTTGCCAGTTCCTTTTGACTCAGCAAATTTCTGTATTAAACTTTCAACTGTAGTATTTGTCATGTTATTAATAAACTCTTCATGCACCTTAAAAAAAAAAGCCACACAACACAAAAGGAATTTAAAAAACAGTAATTGAAATAATGTAATTAACTTTAAAAAGTGGTTTTCTCTAGAGTTAAGGTTCAAAATACTTCCCTCTAAAATATATTACAGGGCTTCCAAAAATCAACAGGCATTTTATCAAGGAAATCTTTCCTTTGCCTTAGTAGTAGCAAGTGTATGTACAATACAGATACAAATTAGGAATGAAAGAATACAGCTTGATCACAGGTCTAGGATTTACTTCCATTTCTTCCGTCTAAATGACTTGTATATACATCATTTTCCGAATTTGTAAACAACATGTCCCACTATAATGTCAGGAAGACAAGCACTCTCTTAAGCCAGGACCAGTTAAGGGTGTGAACTGTTACTAGTGTATTATCACAGCTCCCACCTGCTTGAGTAAAAGCATTACTGTTGTAATGTTTTTGGTCTGACAAAGGAACAACCACATGTTGTCAATAAGAAGTTTTTCCAACAAGGTAATATATATAATGCTTTAGAAATAAATAGCATGACCCTTGTGATCATCATTCATTGGCAGAAAACTTCAAAGCTGAGGAAAACAGCAACTCAAACTATGTGTATGTAAATAAAACTACATTTCAACTTGCATAAAAATTAAGGACTACTTATAAGCGTTATTAATTAAACCAACTTACATCTAAAGAAAAGATACTATAAAAGCTTCTGTTACTAAAGATCTTTTGCTCATAAAACCTAAAGCGCATAAAAATTTGGAAAGTTTTCAGAGTGATATAATTTCAAGTTTTAGTCAAAGAAAAGGATAGGTATCCTGATTATGCGTGAAATGAGTGCTAATTTAATATCTAAGGAATAGAACTTTGAAATAGACTAAAAAATCTTCAAATCATCAAAACATTTTGTTTTCTGTTAAGACAAAATTTATTCAGACATTCTGTAAAATTTATGATACTGAACTTATAAATGCAATAGAAAGCCATAAAGATTTGAGTTTATATTGAATTTACCATCATTTGGAAGACGTGATGTTGTAATTATCACAAACACAGTAAGAAATGTTCCATTTAATAGTTAAGAAAATACGTAGCATAATCCAAACAAATGATAATATAAAAATTACCTCTCCTATTTGTAAATGAATTTCTTTTATAGTATTTGACAATGATTCTATAATCTCTTTCATACGAAGAAGGTGCGTTTCTTCAATGTCTTGAAATTTCTGTAAACCAATACAAGCAGTTAATCATAATGAAAATATTTCTTTAAATACTAAACCTTAAATTTTAGTAATTAAAGGCACTAAATATAAAAAAAAGTATTTTCAGATCTTGATCATGGTAATTACAATGTTTAAGAAAGGAAGGTGCAGAATTTACAGTTACAAAATAATGTGCTTTAAAATCTATCATTTTGGAACCATTATCCAATTTTTTACTTTTTAAACTTTCATCTATCTTGATTTTTCAAAAAATACGACCTATTTCTACCAAAAGAATTTAGGGTTAGAGAGTGTTTAAAAAAAATAAGATCTCTTTTCTCCATTACTGAAGTCTTGTTTTCTCATCTAAATCCAGAAATCTTATTTCTAGATCTGTTTTGCCCTTCCTTCTTAGCATCCTCTCCTCCTGCTCACAATATACACATTTTCTCTTTTTCTAGTTATGTTTATATTCTTTGCTTCTTTAAATATAATTAATTTGTTTGATCTTCAAACTCATTGTATATAGTCTTCAGTTTGTTCCATTTTACCCAGACTTCTAGCTGATAGTCATTTTAAAAATCACTTCCAATGTTTTCAATGACCCCCTCCTAGCCAAAGATCAGAACTAAAAATGTCCTCATCCTCCCCAAGCCAACCATAATTGTCTTGAAATCTTTGTTTACTACTGCGCTCTCCTAGTTGTCTTCCTATTTTTTGTAACTGCCCTTTCAAGTGTGTCCAAACTTTGGAGCACCACTCAATGCTCTCTCCAATTTGTACAGGGTTCTCTGAAGACCATCTCTCCACACTTCACACCTCCTGCCACTCTGATTCACAAACACGACTCCATACAGGTAGGTCAAATATCTCTAACTTCTAAACTCTCAGTCTTTCTTCTGCCATACTTACATACCTCTCTAACCATCAAGAAGATTAATTTTTTTTTTCTCCAGCAGCCTTCCTCTTAATTACAGAAGATCTGGTCACCCTCTGTAGGCTACTCCATGATGTTACTTCTTTTACTGATTGCCTTATTATATAAACTATATTATTTTAATTTCAAAACTATCTATGGTCCATCTCTATAATATCTGCTCTCAGTTACTATCAAGGTGTCAACACATGTACATAACATGTCCTTCCAACGTGTGCCTGTTTCCACTACCTAATTTTAACCTAAACACAAAGTCAACATTTGATGTTATGTCAATGATGCTTCATTCATGTTTGGTTTGTGCTCCCCATAAAACTCTGCAAAACAAAGGTACCAGTCTCCTGTGAACTCTCCTCTATAATGCAAAACAGCTGTCCATTCAGATATTTTTTTGTCTCTTATGTCAGTGGAAAGCATCCCACTCCTTCAATGTTTCATTATTTCTTGTTTATTGTTTTATACTTAAGATTTAAAGTCTTTGAAGTAGAGACATCTTGGCCTTGTACAGTACATAATACAAACAGGTTCTGATCAAAGAATAAAGCTAGGTACCATAATACAACCACATCATTCATATCACAGATATAATCATTAACCAAATTGTTTACTTTCACTTTTGAAAGATCAGTCCATTTAAAAAAGATGTACTGAAATGAATCTGTAATATTAATGACCCAACAAATGCAAGCCATTTCTTAGTGTTTTAAGCTACAATACAAATGAAAAAAATCATCAGCAGGATCTTTAGCTGTCCAACCCAGTATACACAGTTTAAGTAAGCATTATTCCTTTTTATAAACCTGTATGTTTTCCTGTAAGTTTTACAATTTTTTTATTTAAAATGAATTATTACTCATTCTTGAACTTTATTTATATGCAGACTGCTCAACAGCAAAACCATCAAAACTCTACTCAGTTCTACATAAAACAGAAGACTTTTAAAGAATAATTTAGCACTTTCACCTATTTGATCCTTTGCAATAATTGATTGTGTGATGTGATTTTAGAAAAAGCTTCTAGCAAGGTGGAAAAATCTGGCATCGTGTTTTCTTAGCAACTACATAACAATTGTATAACACAACTATAGCTTTACTCAGAAAAATCTTTCAACATAAGGAATTTCTGTCAAATCCAATTTCTAAATAACAGTGAACTGTATCTTCCTACTTCTTTAATCACAAAACTTTCCATGTTTACCACAGCAAAACCCATAACTTGCAATTCAACAACAGGAAGATCATATGTTTCAAAATTCAACCCCTCAAAATCACTTACCATGAGTCACTTTCATAACTGCAAGTAAGGTAGTAAAGGACAAAAAAGGAAAAAAATATGTACAATTTACACAATAAGGTCGGTGGAGTATAACTAAGAGGATAGAAAACGAGGACATTACTACATGATTACCAAGAATAATGCCACAGCAGTCAAAGATGTTTGTCCTCAGAAAAACAGTACGTGAACAGTATAAGACAGATTCAAGCTAAGCCAACTGACTTCACAATGAAACAGCTGAGAACACTCACACTCATTGATTTTTTCAGAACTAGTATATTTCAAGTGAAATGTACTCTAAATTAAGATAATCTAGGGTATGCCTCATATAGAAGTGGGTTTCCACATATTCATGGATGGTGTTGTTTCTCCTATCACATCATCTTTAAAAGTAGCCCTCCTGCAACCAAATTGTAGATGCAGCTACACCATTATACTTAAATTCCACAGATAGGATTTATACTGGCAGAATGGCAATTTTCATTTCCAATGTGGATAGACGTGGAAAATTTCCAGGTGTCTATTAAAGGGTTGTTGCAGCTAACAAACTAAGGACATTTAGATGAGTTTGGTTTGTATTGAGAGGTAACTTTGTACCATTTTTATATTGGAGAAAAATCCAATCCAGACCAAAAAAGATTCTAACTGCCCTTCCACCCCTCCCCTGATCCTCTCATCCCCCTCCATCCCCCAAACCCCACTAAAAAACAAAAGCAGACCAAAAGCATGGTCAGGTTTTTCCAGCTGTAACATCTGACATGGTAAAAAGATTTTTTTTTTCTTTCTCTGCATCTCAGACTGGTTTACATATGTAATATCTACCTAATAACACAAATAAGAAAGCTGAACAAAAAGCACCCTCAGATTCTGTCTCTAGATACAAAATAAGCTGTTACTTTCCTCATTCTTTTGTTGTAGTGGATTGTTCAAATGGATTATTTTTTTTTTTAGCACATAACGAAAAGTCCAGCTAGTTTGCTTGCTGAAAGCCCCTACATTTTCCTTCACTAAATCACTGACAACAAAATCCATTTCAAATACTCTATGTTTATCCTCTGTCAGTTCTAAACAAGAACATTACTCACAGCTTTCCAGCTCAATAGAGACAAACTTGCAGTGCAATTCAGCAAGGCCAGCTTATTAAAGTCATATTTGTTAATTTTTTTTCTTATTGTTTCAGAAAACAGTAAGTCAACTGCTATAAACACAGTCCCTTTCTTGTAAGGTAAGGAACAGACAGCAGTCAGCTTTTGTGAGACTAAATAACGGTTTAAAGCAACCTGACTGAACTTGTTCTGCAGTGGATTAGAAGCATTCACAGGATTTATTTCAGCGGGGGTTCAGTAACTTCCAGAGCAAAATAACAAACAGGGTAGGAACTTCTTGATCCAGAAAAGCCAGACTTGTATATGACTTGAGACAAATAAATGGAACAGTTCAGTATTTTTTTCTGGTATGTCTTGATTTCTACAAAGAAAGGGTCTAGCTGAAAAGGTCCAGCAAAAGTCAGGCTGCACTACAATTTATACAAACCACACAGTGATGGAGTTACTGGAATGCTTACTGAGCAAATACAATAATTACATTAACAGGAGCACTACAAAAAAGTTACCATTTTGGGTAGCAGCAGTATGTGTTCACGTATCGGTTTGATTCCACCTACTCTTACTTCTGGAAACTCTCCAGGAGGAGTGCTACACTTCAATGATTCTTTTATTGCAATTATATTATACTTGTTTCCAAGAACTGTTTTAAGATCATATTAGTTAAGTTTAAAAAGGTTCCCTAGTCCCAAAACTCTAAAGTGATTATAATCATACATCAATTCCAATCCTAATCCCAGTCAAATTGCCTAGGGATAACTGATACACAAATATTTTAAGTTACGGTGAGAGACACATAATGCTAATGCAGTAGATGTAAACGTGTAAGTAAAGTGGACACATACGCAAGTGAGTCCAGACCAGTGTCACATGTTAAACTTAAAGATGCAATTCTCTACCCTTGGTACCACACTGCCTCTGCCTTTGTGCCAGCACAAATGCTTGTGCAATCCTTTAATTAAACCACACCGCAGGTCTCTTCTGGGTTAAAGCCAACCTTCCTTCATACATTAGTTTTAGCTGGATTAGTTCTACAAGGTAGTTCCTCATACAAATACGTGACAAAGGAAGAAGCATGGAAATAGGACAACCACTACTTTTGACAGCAATACTAACTCAAAACATATTAAAAACATATCTTCACACAACAGAGATAAGAGAGAGGTACAGCAGGCATTATGGCCTAGCCACAGTGCCTATGAATTTTCTTGTTGAACTTTTATTTTTAATAAAACTTTTTTTACCACTGAATAACTGCAGTCATCAGTGTTTCACATTCCACAATTAACCCCCCCCCATACATTTAAAAGTCACATATTTTTTAAAGGAGAGCAAAATAATGTACATAACCTAATTAAACTCAAGCTCAAAAGCATAAGGATTACAGCTCCTCCAACCAGAACCAAGTCAGGATACTGCACAAAAAGATGCCTTCTGCAAACTCTTCAAGGAAAAGCTGTCAAGACTCCCAATTAACAGTCATGTTAAAGCAGAATTTTGCAGTAGCATGCCTGAGCACTTTGTTGCAAATACCTGGACCTGGGGGGTGGGAGGGAAGAGTTCTGGTATGTGATATATATGGTATCCTTTCTCTTAACAGCCGTGTTGAGTATCTGTTCAGAGATGAACTAGATCAAATTGTAATGAAGTTCTCAAAGTAGGAAAGCAGTTTGCAGTTTAGGACAGGGCGGCTTTTTATTATGTCAGCCTACACAATTCCCATGCTGTGAAACCTTAATTTCCAAGGAGCTAAGGAAAACCCTAACACTTTACCACTTACAAGTTAAAAATACAAGTATGACAATCCCCCTAGTAATTCCATCTATGCCTAAAAATTAATCTTTGAAACTAATGAAAAGAGCAAAGGGATTTTCTTTTTGGTTGAAAATTCTATCTTGTAAAAGCTTTACTAAACCAGGAAACGTGTACAAATGAATATGCCAACCAGTCCTCAACCAACTATTACTACTAAAAGCAGAAATGATGAAGTTTGCTTTTTGAAATCTGGGGCAGTGGAAAAAAAAGTCTGCTATCAACAGATTTGAAAAAGAAACTTTAAAGTGTAACAAACAACAGCTTATGCAATCATACAGAGAACTTGATATCCTCTGGAATACAGATTAAAAGTCTTATAAAAAAACTCCAGAAACTTGAACAGATGTAAAGGCTTTTTATAACCTCAGGTAAACCCTGTGAAGGCACTTTAACAAGCTGTAACTGAAATGTTTTGCTGGAATGATAATGAAAAAACCATAATGGATCCCAGTATTAAAACTGCTATGAATGAGTTCGGGATGTCAGCAATTTACAGGATTTCCCACATGATCACAATTCATCTACAATACTTCCAGAAGTTAATTTTGTCTTCTGCCTAAAACTTTCTTCAAAAAGTCTTTCTAGAGTACCAGTGTTCACCTGTCCCATTCAAGGACAGTGCTATCACAACATACATGGTCAGTGTTTGTCCTTCAAACATTACTTCTGACATTATTGTTCATGTTAATTTCCAAAGGAGATCATTCTGTCTAGAACCAATTTTTCAAAAGCTTTGATTTCAGGTGTCTTCAGAGATGAAACAGCAGATACTAAAGTAACTCATTTCATATAACACTTACCTGTGCAGTTTCTGTCATTTTCTGTTCAAAATCAGTTTTAAATGCAGCATATTTCTCCACATATAGTTTATAAGTATCCGTAGCTTTTTTTGATTTAACTGCTGCCTGTAGGTCAGTACAAAAAAGTGTCAAATGTCACACATACAATCTGATTCAAGGTTTTTAAAACCACTACTAAAAGAAAGCCTAGGATGATCTATAAAAAAAAATATTCAGGGGCATGTCAAAATAGTGAAGTGTCGTAACAAAATTTCACCACCAAATAACTCAGATTCAAGCCATTAAATATTTCTATTTAAAGCTATACATAAACCACATAAAAAGATAACACAGCAATTACCTCATTTAAATCCCTTCCCCTTATCAGCAATGACTAATTTATAATATACTTATTTTGAAATCAAATTTGTATTGCTGAAGTTAACTAATTAACTCTTGTGAAATATTTAGATCTGCAACAGAAAAACATGAAGAAAGCAGAGTTGGAAAACACAGAAAACAATTATTTGTGCAATTCTGAAAGAGTCAATGTTAAAAAAACCAAAGTCGGCACACTTCTTTGTTAGAAATGAAGGAAGAAATTGAAAAGTACAGGCTTTACATCAATGGAAATTTTAAGATTGAGATATTTGAAAGTGAAGTTAATGCAGAACATTCTGATGGCCAGATTTATGCAGCTCAGTGTTGTTTATAATAGTCCTTTTTGGCTTTATAATGTATTGATTTTTTTTTTCATTATTTGTTGCTAATAAACCAAGATCATCTTTCTGGGGTTTAATATTCTTAAAAGACAAAACAAAATACAGGAGAATCCCTGTATTACATGGAGATCAAAACTGAATGAAGTGATTGTGGTATAGAAAAAGTTATTTTCAAAGTTTATAGCATGACACATGTGAGATGGAGTTTTTCAAACCTTTGATATTGTTGCTAGTTCCAAGTTAAAAGCCAATGAAAATAAAAATTGTCTTGATCACCAGCTTTTTCTCCTAGCTTCTTTGTTTAACATGTCTACACTATCTCATTTGAGTTGTAACTCAAAACTACTCCTGAATTGTTAATGGCATCAGTAAAGATAGGTGTGTATTTACTATTTGTTCTAATTATGAATGGCTCTCCTCCTCTCTTTCAAATTAATTTCATCTGTCCCACAGTAAAACCGGAAACTATTTCTCACTTGCAATGACTTGTAAAGCTGACTACTATCTATAACTTTCAAATGAATTAATACAAAGATGCCCTCTGGAGAGTTATATTCTGTGATTTCCAAGAGAAGAATAACTGAAACTCATGAGTAACAGTATAGCATTAGCACTTGTTCACCTGGGGAAACATCAGCCAGGACTTCAAATAAAGAGGAACCAAAGCTACAATTCCATTCTCCCAGTTGCACAGAAAACTCAAGCAGATCTTAGTCATGTAGTCTTCTAAATCCAGTGTAACAGAGCCTCAAAATACTTCACTGTATGAAGAATATGGATCCTCCAGGCATTAAAAGGAGAGCGTGACAGGTTCTATCAAACCCATCAGTTACTTATCCTGAATTTTACTTCATGATCCTCACTCTTGCACATTCACACAGGGGAATAACCAAGAAAACAGTCCTATCTTATTACACAAATGCCATTTACTACACTGAAAGTACAAGGTGCTCTATGAACACTTGGTTTTAAAAATAATTAAGATTAATATACGATGATTCCAAACATAACCATTGAAAGGGAAGGAAATGCCAAGTTAAAAGACTTACAAAATAAGGGGTTTTTTTAAAAGCCTTGCGTAATTGAACCTCATATGCATAGGATTTTGACAAAACCAAAACATTCTCTGTCTCTTGTAATCATGTTTAATGACGAGCAGAACCTGAATGTTATGTGCTGAAGAGTATTTGCAAAAACTAACTTCTCAGCAGGACAGGCAAAATGACAAAACATGTGAACATTGTATGATCAACTAGTAATCTCTTGTAAAAACAGGATGTGTCTATCCTCAGGTGCAGCAATTGCTAGAACTCTATGCAGCAAATTTACAGTAAGTGAAAGAATAAGGATCAGTCAAGCATTTTTTGTCAAGTCACTATAAACAGAGAAGTTCACATGTCAAAGAGTAACAGGAAGTTATTACACAAGTTAACACTATTAAATGCAATTAAAATTGCAAGGTGTCTTATACCTCCTCAGATTCTTCAAGTAAGTTTTTCTCCAAATATCTGGCTTTGTGATATGTCTTAGCATACTGGTGCAGATCCCCTGCTTTCTGATAAAGAAATTATTCTGTGATTTTGATAGAAAACATTTTTCATGTTGTGCTAAAAGCAATAAACCTATTCTCTGCCAAAGGAAAAATAAATTAATACAATCTTTGTCACCATGTTTCTGAAATTACAAGTGTAAATTTGAATAAAAACATGACTGAAGAGATGTGACGGGCATGGTTACCTGCTCCCACTGAAAACATTTTTTAAGTACTTGCTGAGCATTTAAATATGGCCTAATGGTTCAAACAGAAATCTATAGGGAAGATGCACAAAACAGTACAAAATGGCTGTCATCCTATAGCACTTCCTCTTTCTCCTTTCTCATGTAGGCATCAGTCAGACAACATTTTTTTGTTTCTGACTGAACAATGACAATGTTACATCTTAAAAACAAGCCATACTTCAAGTCAACTTTTCCTATGGAAATGTTTCAGTCTGTTTACAAAAATTCAGAAGAATTATACTTTCGATAGACTGGCTGGAAAACATTTGTCCACTCACATATTTCTGATTCATGTCTAGAATCCAACACTGTCATTTGAGACAGAGACTAGGGAAAAAAGGCTAGATTTGTATCAAAGATAGAACATGGTCAACAGGATCACCTTTGTCATCAGTGAAAAGACAATAACTGACTATTGCTCCATCAAGATAGTGCAGTACAAAAAGCACTAAGACCATTCTAACAAGAACAGAGTCCTACACAGATCAGGCAATTGACATGGAAATAGGTAGAGGTATCAAGATTTTAAAAGAGAAGACATGGTTAGACACAGGGAAACATGACCTCTTTACTACTTAGTTTCCTGAAAACAGGAAAAAGTTACAGTAATGCCAGCAGGTTGAGGGAGATGATCCTTGCCCTCTATTCAGCACTGGCGTGGCCACACCTTGGAGTGCTGTGTCCAGTTCTGGGTTGTCCATTGCAAGAGAGACATGGACGTACTGGAGAATCCAGTAAAGGGCCACAAAGATGATGAAGGGTCTGGAGCATTTCTCCCATGGGGAAAGGCTGTGAAAGCTGGGACTGTTCAGCCTGCAGAAGAGAAGGCTCAGGGAGGATCTCATCAATAGATAGATGTAAATATCTGAAATGAGATACACAGAAGACCGAGCCAGGCTCTTTCTAGTGGTGTCCATTGACACTGTGACTGAGCACTGGCATAGGCTGCCCACAGAGACAGTGGCGTCTCTCACCTTGGGGATATTAGAAAGCTGTCTGGACGTGGTCCCAGGCAGCCAGCTCTAGGTAGCCCTGCTTGAGCTGCAGGGTTGGACACGATGACCTCCAGAGGTCCCTTCCAACCTCAGCCATTTTGTGATCCTGTGAATGGATCAAACTCCCAAGACTCAAGGACAGTACTAAATACAACATCAAGATACTCAATCACTTCCTCCAAGTTCAAGCACCACTTCCTCCAAGCTGAAGATTGGTGCATCCCGAAGAGGAAGAAATCAAGCAAAGGAGGCAGGAGACCTGTATGGATGAGCAAGGAGCTTCTGGAAAAACTCAAAGGGAAGAAGGACATTTACAGAATGTAGAAAAAGAGACTGGCCACTTGGGAGGAATATAGGAATGCTGTTGACGTGGTTTAGGCCCAGCCAGCAGCAGAGCGCCATGTGCTGCTCGCTCACACCTCCCCCAGCGAGATGGGGAGGAGAACGGAAAAACAACAACAAAGCCTTGAGGGTTGGGGTAAGGGCAGTTTACTGGGACAGCAAGGGAGAGGGAAACAATCAACAACAGTACTGATAACAGGTATTCACAATGGGTGACAACAGAGCACAATTTACCGATCCAAGACCGACCCTGGGACACTCAGCAGCCCATCCCAGAACTGTGCCCAAACCGAGCAGCACCCTCCCCTGCCCAGCAGCACCCACCCCTGCCCGACTAGCCCCCTTTTATGGTGAGCATGCCGTCACATGGCATGGAATAGCCCCCTGCCAGCTTGGGTCACCTGTCCTGGCTCCCTGTGAAATTAACTCTATCCTTGCCAGAACCAGGACAGCTGTCAGAGAATGTAGGGATGCAACAAGGAAGGTTAAGGCTCACTTGGAATTAAATCTGACAAAGGATGTCAAGGACAACAAGAAGGGCTTCTTAAAGTACATCATCAGCAAAAGGAAGACTAGGGAAAATATGGGTCCACTGCTGAATGAGGTGGGTGCCCTGATGATAGAGGATACAGAGAAGGTGGAACTACCGAATGCCTTCTTTGCTTTGGTCTTTACTGCTAAGGCCGGCCCTCAGGAATCCCAGACCCTGGAGGTAAGACAAAGTTTGGAGAAAGGAAGACTTTCCCTTGATTCAGGAGAATTGGGTTAGAGAACATCTAGGTAAACCTGACACCCACAAATCCATGGGCCCTGATGGCATGCACCCATGAGTGCTCAGGGAGCTGGCAGGTGTTATTGCTATGCCACTCTCCATCATCTTTGAAAGGTCATGGAGAACAGGAGAGGTGCCTGAGGACTGGAGGAAAGCCAATGTTAGTCCAATCTTCAAAAGGGCAAGGAGGACCCAAGAAACTATAGGCCAGTCAGCCTCACCTCCATCACTGTAAGGGTGATGGAGCAGCTCATTCTCGGGGTCATCTCTAAGCATGTGGTGGAAAAGAAGGTTATTGGGTTTCACCAAGGGGAAATTATGTTTGACCAATCTGATAGCCTTCTATGATGGCATGACTGGCTGGGTGGATGAAGGGAGAGCAGTGGATGTTGTCTACCCTGACTTGAGCAAGGCCTTTGACACTGTCTCCCATAACATCCTCAGAGGCAAGCTTAGGAAGTGTGGGTTAGATGGGTGGACAAGGAGGTGGGTTGGGAACTGGCTGAATGGCAGAGCTCAGAGGGTTGTGATAAGTGGCACAGAGTCCATTTGGAGGCTTGTAGCTAGTGGTGTGCCCCAGGGGTCACTACTGGGTCCAGTCTTGTTCACCGTATTCATCAATGACCTGGACAAGGGGACAAAGTGTACCCTCAGCAAGTTTGCTATGATACAAAACTGGGAGGAGTGGCTGACACACTAGAAGGCTGCGCTGCCATTCAGCGAGACCTGGACAGACTAGAGAACTGGGCAGAGAGGAACCAAATGAAATTCAAGAAGGGCAAGTGTAGGGTCCTGCACCTAGGGAGGAATTAACCCCAAGCACCAGTACAGGTTGGGGGTTGACCTGCTGGGAAGCAGCGCTGCAGAGGACCTGGTGGACAAGAAGCTTTCCATGAGCCAGCAGTGTGCCCTCCTGGCCAAGAAGGCCAATGGTATCCTGGGGCACATTAAGAAGAGTGCGGCCAGCAGGTCGAGGAAGGTTATCCTCCCCCTCTACTCTGCCCTGGTGACGCCACGTCTGGAGTGCTGTGTCCAGTTCTGGGCTCCCCAGTTCAAGAAAGACAGGGAACTACTGGAGAGAGTCTAGCGGAGGGCTACAAAGATGATTTGGGGACTGGAGTATCTCTTATGTGATGAAAGGCTGAGAGAGCTGGGTGTGTTTAGCCTGGAAAAGAGAAGACTAAGAGGATCTCATCAATGCTTACAAATATCTAAAGGGTGGGTGTCTATGGGAAGGGGCCAGGCTCTTTTCAGTGGTGCCCAGCAACAGGACAAGGGGCAACAGGCACAAACTGGAACACAGTAAGTTTCATCTCAATATGAGGAAAAACTTTTCACTGTGAAGGTGACAGAGCACTGGAAGAGGTTGCCCAGAGAGGTTGTGGAGTCTCCTTCTCTGCAGATATTCAAAACCTGCCTGGACATGATCCTGTGCAGCCTGCTCTACATGATCCTGCTTTAGCAGAGGGGTTGGACTAGATGGTCTCCAGAAGTTCCTTCCAACCCCTACCATTCTGTGATCCCTTAGGTTTTTGGTCCATGAAACTGGAACCTTTTAAATTAGCACTGAAATTAACATTAACTTACTTGTCTTCTCAATGGAACAGACTTCAAATACTCATGTAATTAGCTACATTGTCTCATTGAAGGGACAACACAAAACCTCCTACTCCTTAATTCACTAAAAAGGGCATTAAGTGTTTGCATATTTACCTAAGGAAATTTATCTAACAACATAATAGATGCTAAAACAATTACACACCATTTCTGTAAAAGCCACTAAACAAAATTATCATATGATGCAGGTATTTACAAAATAAAGAATTAGAACTGCAGTGCAGTTAGAACAGATAAGGAAGTAAGTGTAAGCAAAACACAACTAGGTATTCAAAACATCATGCACATTATGAAATAGCCACAACTACCACTTTTAACCGTTTTTAGCCCTTTCTCAGCATTTCACTTAGTAATACAAGGTGAAGGTGCTACTGATTGACAATACAATGAATTAAAGAAAGATGTCACAGAACTACCTTATCAATGTCTCTCTGTGTTGCTCCTTCCTTTTTCAAACGTTCCTGTTCAACACACTTTGCATTGTAGTTTTCCTTTGATTTCTGTAAGGCCTGAGTGATACTTTGAATGTTTTGCACTGCTTCCAATGTTCCTGAAACATCTTCCTTAGTCTGCCAAATATTACATAGTTGTCAAAACCAAACCATCTTAATTTTAATGTTAATGAGTCATTGGACAGGCATAAGAAAAAAAATCAATAACCTTTTTATAAGCTTTGATTTGTTCATCTCCGTACTTGTGAACTTCTTTTATTAGCTCTTGTAATCTCCGCACAAGATCCAAGTGACAGCTTGCTAGTTTTTCTGTTGAGGTTTTGAAAACATCCCAAACTGGTGCAAATGTCCTAGATTGAGGAAAATAGTATGTAATGTTCACCTGGATTTGTTTCCTTTTACGTGGATGTGTTATGTTACATCAACAGTGCTAAAGTGTAACTGCTAAGTTCACAGAAGTTCTGTTCTGTTCCTAAAACTGAAACAAACAAAAAACCCAACTGCTATAAATTCTTACTAAATGTTTCAAATGTACTTGGAATCCTATCTACTATTTTTTCCATGTTTTATGTTTTACCTGTATTGACTCTAATAAATAAAGCACAAAGTTCACATAATCTTCTCTATTATCAGCACACAGTAATGACAAGTGATATTCCTAAAGATGATGCAAGAGCAGCTCAAAATAATTTAACATTGTATACTTGAATAGTACAAACAAACCAGAAATTACTTGGTTAGTTAAGTTTCTAGTTGTCTTACATCATTACTGCCACAAGATGCAGGAAAAATATTGGCAAAGATGGTCTGCCACTAAAAGGGATTTACTGATTAACAGAGATTAACTGTATGGCAAAGGAGGGTGGGGGACAGGTCACTCCTCAGATTCAGATTTCTATACTGAATGGACTTCTCCAGCTATTCTAAAGTTACACTCCTACCTCAGTTTCCTGATTAATGTTGCTAAAAAGTCAACACTATACATAGCCTTTAAAGCACTGATGTTCAAACTAATATGCAGATACAGAACCTTTGAAGAACAGCAACAACTGGGATCTAGTTATCCACTGAGGAAAGCTCCCCATATTTCTAGCTGTGATTACTACCAATTAAAAAAAAATCTAGCCTCATCTAAGAAGTCTGAGTTGTTGCCATAATGTTTCTAATGAAAAAAACATCCATTAATCATTCCAGTTTTTAAAAACATACCCCGTGTACAAAATTTTAAACAAACTATGGAATAAATCTATTGAAAAGTCTCATTCTTAGCATCTCTGAGGACAGAGATAACACTCCAGAAAGCAGAGATAGTATAAATAAATTTACTGCCACATTTGTGCACCATATGTTCTCTCTTCAGAATAATTACCACATGCTTGGGAGCACATCCTTTATTATGTCTAAAAAGAACACAACCTTAAACACAGAGGAACAGACAGTCCCTCTGTGTTTGGGTTTGTTTGTTTATTTTTAAACTGTCAATAAGGAACTATACTGCCTTTTGTTTTTGTCATAGCTGCATGATATTTTGCATGGTTGCTGAAAAATTAACAATAATTTTTAAAGGTGGCAAAGCTATGCTACCTTCAACATCATCAATAAAATATTCAGAATCAAACTTGATTCTTAACATGTATGCAGTTAATTATTTATCTCAGGTACACTTACTTACCCAAGTTGTGTGTAATTGCTTGCTGATTTGGCTAGTTTTGTCATTGACCTTGAATATGCTTCTTCTATTGTAGCCCTGTCAAAGAAAGCCACCAAAAGCATAATCAAAATTTGGAAGATATTTGAAGACAGACAAACAAGCATTCTAAAGGTGCAAAACAGAGGACTTTTTACTTTAGCTGAAAATTACTCCATTTTAATGACTCTTCAATAACTATATTTAAAAAAGAAATCAGAGAAGTACATTTAAAAAAAATAATGTAAGAACTCTGTGACAGAATGTTGCAGGGAACAGAAACAAATAAAACTTAGGAACTCAGAACTTGAAAGACAATTTCTTCCTTCCTATACTCTCTGCTGTTCCCCTCTGCCTTTAACATTCTTTAGTAACAATCAGAACAAAGTGACATACAATCACCAGTCTAACACTGTCTAAACACCAGAGTTTTACAGAGCAACAAAAGCAAATGTATTTGTAACAAAAACATTAAAATAAACCAACAGAACGCTTACTGAGCAATCACATTAAATAAAATGGGGTCTTATCTAGTCTTTTTGTAGGGGGTTTTTGGTCTTGGGTGTTTTTTTGTTTTCTGCTTGTTTGTTTGTGAAGTTCTTTGCATAGTGATATTTGAGTTTGGAAAACAGAAAATAACATGTAATGAAAAGCATTGTATTCTACTGGTTACACTAATTTTTAAAGAAGGTTGTCTCAATACATTCTGATTTATTTTGGATAACCTCTTCCCTATGTAAAGTTCAGTGTATTTTCCTGCAGTGAAACCCACAATTATACTTGTCTTTTGGAGATTCAAAACCCAAGATTCTGCATAGATTTCCTCCTTAGAGCCTCTGCTGGGGCAATTGCCACGGAATAGTCACACACAATGTATCACAGCAGTGACTCCCTGCAAGTGCTTCCCCCATCAATACTCTTGTTACTAAGGTAAAGATACACACTATTTTAATTTTCCACCCTGAATCAATATTCAATATGTAGTGTCAACTTAGATTTAGAAGCATGCTGGATTTGAGTAAATACTGTAATTGTCTTTTCGTGAAAATGCAAAGGCTTGAAGCAATTTCTTTGCTGCTGTGCAATATCTTTATTCGAGGCAAAAGACAGAAAAAAAAGGTAGATGAAGAATTGAACGCCTCTCTCAAGTTACACTGCAGAGGTTTTTATTTCTCCTTCACACCAACGCTTTCCAAGCAAAAAAAAAAATCCTTATGAAAATATGAAACAAAGTAGCAATAATCACCTGAAACAGAGGGCCATGTATTTAAACCTACCGAACTTCCAAAACAACTATCCAGTCAATTGGACAATCAGTTTGGAGAAGGTGATTAAACTGCAAAATGCAGTAACTCAATTACATTTTAAATCTCACCTACAAACAACTGCAAAGTTATTCACCATAAAAAAAGTCAAATAACTTCATCTTCCTTCCCCATATGTAACTATTTTTGATGACATGAAAAAGTTTAAGTTTCCAAGGTTTGGAATTCTTGCTTGCTGCACAGCAACAAGCACATATGCACAGAAACCCAGAAGAAACACTGATATTTTGTTAATTACCATAATGAACAATATATTTTGTTAAATTATCAATAGCTTCTATAAAAGTTTTCTAGATTTGATAGCTCAGTGCCTTTTTTTTTTGAAAAACAAAACAAAACAAACAAACAAAAAAACCACCCAACAAAAAACCCCACCAAACCACAAGACCAAAATCCACACCTCTCTCCTTTGGAGCAATTTACAGCATACTCACCTGAGCAATCTCCACAAAACTGGACTTCTGTAGTTTACCACACATTATCAACATACAGCAGTTACAAACACTAACAATTGAAAGATGCTATTACTTGACCAGTTGCGCACACGTATCTACATTTGTCCTATCAACTGACTTCCCAGAGCAGTCTGATGTAATGGTCATACACTTATGAATGCCTCAGTAAATTAATTTTCACTCATTTGAAAATCTATCTTTACTTGAGATCTGTTAAACATTTAAAAGTTAAATGGGAATATATGCATTGCCACTTTCTTCTGATCAAGTAGATCATTTTCATGATGCTTACAGGCAAGTGGTGCAAAACAACATTTGAAAGACTTCTGGAGAAAAGCCAACACAATACCTATCCAGTTCCTAGCTAAGCACAGTGGTTTCTTCCATGTAAACAGTTTAGGTATTAAATACACATAAACATAAGACAGTTCACCTACAAAATCTTCCCAGTAATTAAAAAAAACAAAATCTGTGGGGGCAGCCCAATCTTCTCATATATTCTCACTTCTTTAAAAAGAAAATTTCTACATGCTTTATCAAGAACAGAAAAAAGATATCTATATTTCAACAGATAGATAGATAACCTGCCCCACACAAGATTTACCAATATCGAGCAAATTGCCTAGCACAAAACTCACTCAGATGACATATTTCTGAACCACAGATCCAAATGTCTCTCAGTTCTTTTAGTACTTGACCATTAACAAATACTCAAAAACAAAAATGAGAAAGCGAAACAACAGTGTTGAAAATTGAATTTATATTGACTAACTGCATGTAGCCAAAGAGGAACATTTCTGCTCCTTCTAGAGATATCCAGTTGGAACAGCAGATATAGTATAGGAATATCATTACAAATGAACACATTTCAAACATTTTTGTTAGTTTGGGTTTGGTTTCCCCTCCCCCGCACCCCCCTGAGGAAACACCTTTGCAATTTCAGAAGGTTCTTAGATAGGTTTTGAAAGAAAAATCTTAAAAACCCCCACCTTAAGCTGACTATAATAAAAAAGAACAACATTTTCCCACATCCTATACAATTTTTATTTTTTCATTACTATTTCTAAGGCTGGAGAAAAGGGAACAACAGACTCTTCCCAAATTACGCTGCACAAAACACAAGTAGAAGTACTTACTTCTGAACAGCACAAGTAACAGAGACTGCTTTCATACAGATGTGTCCTTTGTGTCCTAAGCAGTCTGTACATCCACATACACTCAAACATCTTTCCTCTCTTTTAAATCACTCCAGCAATTGAGCCTAACCACGTGACTAGTGTCAAACAGTACACACAAAGCTTAAGTCCTATAACTTGTTAAAAGTATTATCACCAACTCAGATATGTCTCCACTACTCTGTGGAGGAAGGAGGGGAACAGATAATTGTGTGCAACATCTCTTCATTTCTTTGCAAGAAACAAAGATGCAAAATAGAACATAGTCGAGACAACTGGAGTGTTGTAAAATACTTTTGAAGTACTGTCCAATCCAATTACTTCTGAGATCAGGAATTTGACCCACGTGAATAAATGTGTCCTACTGAACCATATTTATTTCCAGGGAAATTGAGTGACATCCCGCAGTTACTTCACAACAGTAATGAGGGGCTTCACTGCCTAGATACGGATATTCGTAAATGTTTTTACTAAAGCGAGGATATGAAATAACTTAAGGTCTGTCTATTTCTTTGAAACTACAAACTATATGCCACAAACTACCACTAGCTTAGACTGAGATTGATCAGTGATGCATCCCTCATTTGAAAAGTAATACCTATTTGGCATTTAACTGCTTTATTTTAATGGCAGCCTGGCACACTGAGATGCATCAATAAAGCAGAACTGAAGAAAACAAATTGGAACAGATAGGGTAACAGGTTTAATATCCTGATGGGAGGTCACTGCAAAGGACTGAACTCACTGCTGCTGGTCTGCATCAGTGACAGATGTTTTCCAATCCCACGGCAAGTTGCTCTTAAGGAACTATATTGAAGCCTTGTCAAATGAACTAAACTGTAGCGCTAAGATTCTAGTGAATCTTGGTGTGTTAATGAGAACTGAAAATTTTCATGTATTTTACCAAAAATGCTGTAAGATGGCTGGATATCACTTTGGCACATCCTGATCCATGTATAAGAACAGAAAATACATTTCTTGATCTCTCATTGAGGATAAAGTGCCCACGTGGATCCTCATGTGTTCCTGCATGGTCATTAATCTTTAGTCTTAAGTGTTATTCAAAGTTGTTTAACTGGGAAAAAAAGTCTCCTTAACAAATCACTAAAATTCATCAGCAGAAATGTCAGTCGAAGCATTTTTAATATGTAGAGAAAGGTTCAAATATTTTATTTATTGATTGCAAAGGTTCATCTCATTTAAAATTTAATCTGAAGGAGCTGACAGAGTAAAAAAAAACCCCTAGAATGCCACATCCTTTTTACTAGGAATTTTATGCAGAATTAACTGTCAAGTTTTGTTTACATCACTATAATAAAGCAAAGAATCCAAGCCAGATGTAGCATCAAGTTATTTTTATCCATTTGCATAAGACCTTTCACCTTAGGACCAGTGTGAATAAGACAGAGCATGCCTACAGAATACAATATAGGGGAGATAAGACGCAGGGTGAGCGAGAGAGTTTCTGATCTAAACACGGAGGTAAATCAAAATGCAATGGATGTAAAACAATAAAATTAAATGTGTCCAGGTGATGTACAGCCTAGGTCTATGACCTACTGCCACAAAAAGAGACTGATTCCAAGAATTAAAACAGGTTTCAAAGGAAAGATCCAAGCACTCACAAAGATAACACAAGGCAGACATTTGTAACGGTCACTATTAAAAGTGCAAGCTTGTGAAGCCCTAAGTATTTCACACTAAACATGTACAGTGTGATATCCTGTATATGGTTATGCTGGTTATATGGATATCCCTCCACTGAGTCCAAAGCAGGATTTCACTGGAACCCTGTCTAGCTTCATAATGTGTTCTCTGGAACCAGGAATTCTTGAAATGCAAGATTCTGTGGTTTGTGTAGGCCTTTCAACAAGAGACTGCCCATCACACACGGACACTGGAACTCATCCATTTGTACTTAGTGGAAAGATATTTGTCATTTTCTCCAATTCACTTTGAAACTACGCAAACATCAGTGCAACTTAGTACCTGCCGGATTTGTAGTGGTTACATTTGGTGGAAATTTAAAAAATAATTTCTTTATTGAGATCTACTTGAGGCCAAACCTGAAATTTTGATGAAAAAGTCCAGAAAACAAAGGCTGGTTTTTTGGACAGCTTACTGCAAGAAATCTTCACTGAAACAGGTCCTCAGTCTCTTGCAAGTTTTTTCTGTGTGCCATCTGGTGTCAATAATTGAATTCAGGAAAAATTTTGAAGCAGACATCTAATTAAAAATTTCCATTCTGGACAAAATTATGTTTAATGTAGCAGCAGCAGTCGTCTTTAACGAAGAAGAACTAAAAACAGCACCAGGTCATTGGTTTTGGAAGCTGTCACATCTGCAGATTTCAGTTTTGCCCCTTCCATCCCATAGAGAAGAACTTGTGTTAGTTTCTGCACATTATTTTCTTGTCCCTACATATTGCTCCCTTTTCTTTAAGAAACCTAGTTTCTCAGCATCTTAATCTGAAAGTGTAATTTTTTTTAATATCATAGTAGCAGTTGCTATCACCCTAGTTGTACATCTACAGTCAAAAACTTTGTAAGACTGATAACTTCTGCTACTTTAAATTATAGTTTTTCTTCCAAACATGACAAAATCACATGACAGTGATTAATTTAAATAAACTGCTGGACACCTAATGTGACACTTCAGGTTTTTACTCTTGTTTTTAATGGAAACTTGAAAAATTAGAAGCTTGTTATCAGTTGATGCTTAAGAGTCACTATTCCGTTCTAAGTGAATGTAATAAACCTAGATATTCTTGTAGGATATAACAGACATTTTAAGATGCTCTTTGATTTTAATAGTTACATGCAAAATATGTAAAATATAATAATAAAGTTTAATATACTGTTTGTGGGTTTTATTTAAGAGCCAGGATAACCAAGGATGAATACTTACCTTTCTCTTATAAAGTCTGCTAAGTCTTTTGTTGACAGATGTCCATGTTTCATGTTGTGGTAGAGGACATCAAAGCCATTGTTCCTTTCCCCCTGAAGATTAATAAAAAGAAAATAAAACGATGAAACACAACATGCTGAAGCAATTACAAAACAAAGTACTGAATCTCTGCATTTTAATAACTGATGAAGTTCCATGAAATGAATGATCTCTAATTCTTCAGCTTTTTACCAATTGCTATTAGTTCCCCTCAATCTGCTGTAAGTAAACCGAACTAAAGTCACCTCAGCAGCTACCACTACCCTTCAAATGACAACTCTTCTACTACTTATTTCTAGGCTATATTCAAAGCCATTTCTTTTCTAGATTTCTACAGGTCTTCTATTCTTTCACATCCCATCTTACTAAATATATCCTTAATATTGTACTCTCTTTCTTCATTCTCTCATATCTGTCATTAGTTTCCATGAACTAAAGTTCAGACTTTGGGATCACTGGATATCCTGCCTCCCCAGTTCTTCACACTTCATGTACCTTCTATTTTTTGTAAAAATGGTAAAAAAAAAATCACTAATCTTCTTGCAGGTAACTTCCCTTTGTCTATTCTTAAGTTTAGTCTTAAAACTTGAAACACTTTCCAGCGAGTAAGGCACACCTCACCATTAAAACAGACACTGCCCTAAGAGCTGATTAATCAACTCAGCCAGCTTATCACCTCTGGCACTATGGTGAACTTCCTCTGGACACAAGAAAGCAACAATAGAAGTCAAAGGAAGGCAAGGCAAGACATGGCATAATAGCACTCCTACTATAAATGTTTTCCTGTCAAACTATCCATTCCCCCCTCCCTTCCAAAAGCTTCAGATCCATAACACTGATGCTACAAAAGACACAGAAGCATGCCCTCAGGAAGACTGCATGCATGTTCAGAGTGGAAGGGAAAGAAGGATGGGAAGCAGAATCCTGGACTTTTCACAACAGCACCTCTACATCTCCGTTGAGAGGAGCCTGAAGATTTGGCCATACACCCCTCCAAACATTTCAATCCTTTTTGTTCTGGAAAAATTTCTTTATGCAGCCATAAGGTGCAACTGCTTGGGGAAATTATACAGCTGACAAACAAAGCTGGCAAATAAAAAGATCTGTGATCTAGATCACTATGAGGACACAAACAGCTGCACTGCTCAGCAGAAGAGGTAGGAAAAAAGTGGAGAAGGCAGGTGGGGATCCGCCAGGTTAACAAAGTGGAAGCGGCTACGGGTGGATAGAAGAACTTTGCAGCAGCCACAGTAGCAGGCCCACTTCTGTGAAGTGTTAACTGCACTAGATAATACATCTGTCTTACCAATAAGACAGCAAGTTGCCTTAAAGGACACCACGCATAGACACATAAATTTACCAATAAAAGATGACTGAAGGCAATTTGATTCAGATTACTAGCCAGGATTATTTGCTTTACTTCTTCAAGCATTGGGGAAAACAAAAGAAATGAAAAACACACCTATAAAAATCACAGTTCCTAAAGTTGCACTACATTTTAACCTTAAAAAGTTCATGAAAATGCAGATCAGTTTAGCATAAGTCCAATTACAGAAAGTTCTGAAAAAAGTACAAGCAGAACTAAATTGAATGCGTGAAAATACAGCAAACTCTAAAAGGACTATCTACAGAGCAAGGCTTTTATAAGTTTGAAAAATAAAAGAAGGATAAGAACACCAGTTAGTAAGAAATGTGATGTATTTTTGTAAATGATGTCTTACTCTTTCAAGTACCACTCTAAAACAGTTTCACTCCCCTTTCATTCCTATCTAACCATTTTTCCTTGTAGTTTGAAGCCCACCATAATTTTGAATATTGGTACACTAATAGGTAGCTTATTAACTTTCTGTATTTACTCAATATAAACCCTGAACACCACCACATTACATAAACACCAGAACAGCTCTATAACTAAGACCTCACCAATATTTTGAATTAGAAAACAAAATGAAATTCTTATTTAACTACTCCAAAGTTGCTACTGCACCAAAATTTGGAGATAAACATTTAACAAATAAGTATTAGGCATTTCTCCAAGAAAAACTAATAAAATTCTCCGTTATGAAATGTTCTTTCCCTTTGCCTTACGGTGTTTCTTCTACCTAAACCACATTGATGAAAGTGTGCTGAACACAGACTGCTCCTGAACTTTTAAAAGAAACTTTTCATAATGGGAGCTTTAATGGGGACTTTCCTATACCAGAGCTCCTGCCACTTTAGAAATACAGGAAGGTTAGCATAGCCATGACCCAGCCTCGGGCTGCAGCCTTCCTGATGGCTGGTAATCTATCAGAAACATAACTTTGCAAACCTTTGGAGAATGGAATGAGCCAGAGCAACCGATTCCCATCATCATCTTGTTCTCTAACTGTAACTGAAGGTTACTGCAAAGTAACTAATTTTTCCACTTAAATGAAGTTTTCTAATCAGTCCTACTCTTGTTCCTGACTTCAAACTGAATAGCACAAACCACAACAGAGAAACAGAACAGATACTTTCCTCATTAAAAAAGTCTCCTTTTATACATTATCAATAGTTATCAGAGGCTAAGAGGGTATGTGAAAAATATATTAAGGTTTAAACAAAGTAACAAGTCCAAAGCAGACTCCTAGATTTGAGGGCCTATGTGTTTTAAGCTTGGCACGAGTAAAAGACATGATTTCACTTGTAAATACAATGCCAAGTGTAGCCTATCTTACCAGTACCAGGTTTTACCTATAAGCACAAACATCAAAACTGTTCAATCATTTACATGATCAAGAATTCTGATGATTAACCTGATGACAATTCTATAAATTACATTAACTTCTACTCATGTTTGGAGACATATGCATACCTATGTCAAATTAAGTATGGTATCTCAGCGCAGAGAGCAGACATTTTTCTGCTTAGGAAAAGCTCTACAGCCCATTCCACAACTACTTCATTCAGCAGTTATTTTCATGAAGAGTAGCTCAAATAATTCACACAACGAGCATCAGCGTTTAGGATAAAGACAGAGATGTATGCTGTGGCTAAGAGGAAGAGTAGTTCAATTTACAAAGTATGTATCCTCTTATATGCACATATACCATCAACACTGTTTATTTGTGTTTTGGTTGTTTTTCCTCAACACTACCCCTCCCTCCACACATTGTATAAAATTCTGTACACAGAAATTGTGTCTAGCCAATTTTTGTTCATTAAATGTTTTTACCTGCTCCTTCCTGGTGGCAACAGTAATAGCTGAGATCACTAAAAGCCCAGTACCAGCCTACTTAAAAATAAATAAATGCAGCACATAGCACAAGGAACTGATGAGACCTTCCACTCCCTTTCAGCAGCAATTACCATCCACTGCTATGACAGACAGACAGTGAAGTCAGATGCACATTCTTCTAGAAATTGCATCTTGGAGAATGAGGAACTTCTGTTGTTACATATAACGTCAAGTTCTACACAACAGACTTCCAGATCAGTTTGAAAGACCATTCTGAATGTCATTTCACAGGTAAAACGCCATATGTTGAGGATGATCCCATCATTATTCAACACAAACCAACTGTAAAACTGTGCACGAGAATAAAAAAAAAGTGGTCCCCCCTCCACATAGGCTCCATTTAATTACTTTAAAGTTCATTAGCAGTTTTCTCCTTTCCTACAGCTAACAAAACTGTCTCTTCAGAAGCTGGTGTTCTTGTTGAGGTTTCCCATTTCACGCTGCTGTAAGAGAGCTCTCTTGTGTATACAGTATAGATATCTCCTAACAGCAAGCCATAAGAGGAAACAAGACTTCAAATACAAGTAAACAGTTCACTTAAATAACCCTGCAATGGGGCATTACTGCCCAACTTTGCATACAAGATAAATTAAGTCACAGAAAGTGAGGACAGACAGTCCTTCCACTTCCCTTCATCAAGAACTAACTGCAATGATTTTCTCATGGAAATGAAAGTAACCCTGTCAGCAAATGTGAAGTCAGAATTCAGCATTTCCATGACTTGTGCATAACAGGAAACAGATTACAGGAACTCTGTTTTACTGAGCTACTTAACAGACTTTGAAAATTTTTAAGACTGAGTTTGTTTGTTGCATATAAAGATGATTCTGAATTTAAAACCCACACTCAGCAAAGTAGCCAGAAATTTCTGGGCAATCTGCAGCAGTATTTATTTCCTACGTTCCTAATAAAATTGGATGAGTGCAAGCTCTGTATACTTTGGACTAAAACTGTTCAACATTAACATCTATTAGTGTAAAAAGTTAATACTCCCTATTTCTCTACTAGAATTGAAATTGGCCAGAGATCTCAAAAACTACAAGAAAGGGTTCTTCAGGGTCATAAACACCAAGCAGAAACAGAAGGAAAATATTGGCCTGCTGTTAAACAGAAGTGGTGAATTAGTCACCAACACTGAAAAGGCAGACGTTCTCAACACTTTCTTCACCTCTGCCTTTACCAGCACTGTTGGGCCCCAGGCCTTGGGAGCAAAAATCCAGGCTGACGCAAACACGGACCCACCATCAGTGAAAGAAGAGTTGGTATGTGAACTGTTACAGGAGCTTGACCCTTACAAATCGATGGGTCCTGACAATATCCACCTGAGGGTGTTGAGAGCCAGCTGACATCATAGTGAGGCTGCTCTCCTTAATCATTGAGAAGTTGTAGAGACTAGGGGACGTTCCAGAAGACTTGAAGGCAGCTAACGTCACCCTCATCTAAAAGAAGGTCTTAAAGGAAAATCCAGGAAATTATAGACCCATCAGTTTTACTTCAGTCCCTGGGAAAGTTATGGAAAGAATCCTCCTGAGGACTATCACAAGTCAAATGAAGCACGTGACTGGGAAAAGCCAACACTGATTCACCACAGGCAAATCGTGCTTGACAAACCTGATCACCTTCTACAACAAAGTAACCTGCTCAGTTGATGTGGGGCGAGCAGTGGACATTGTCCACCTGGATTTCTCCAAGGCTTTCAGTGCAATTCCCCACAGCCTCCTCCTAGAGAAGCTGATGTGTTATGGTCTAGACAAGTCGTCTGTGAGGTGGGTGAGGAGGCGGCTGATAGGCTGCACCCAGAGCGTGGTGGTAAACTGCTCTTTTTCAAACTGGCAACCTGTCACAAGTGGGGTCTTCCAGGAATCGATATTGGGCCAAACACTGTTTAATATCTTCATAAGTGATCTGGATGATGGGATTAAGCGCATTCTGATGAAGTTTGCTGATGATACCAAGCTGAGTGGGGAAGGGGACACTTCAGAAGGGAGAGCCATTCTGCAGGAAGACCTAAATAGGCTGGAAGAGTGAGCTAACAAGAACCTTAGGAAGTTCAACAAGGACAAGTGTAAGGTCTTGCACCTGGGAAAACATAATCCAGGAGTGAAGCATAGGCTGGGATCCACCCAACTGGAGAGCTGCTCTGTAGAAAGGGACCTGGGGGTCCCGGTGGACAGCAAGCTCAGTGTGAGTGAACAGTGTGTTCTGGTGGCAAAGAAAGCCAACAGGATGCTGGACTGCATCAACAAGGGCATCACCAGCAGAGATAAGTCATCATCCCACTCTACTCAGTGCTTGTCAGGCCACACCTGGAATACTGTGTTCTGTTTTGGTCCCCGCTATGTAAAAAAGATGGGGACAGGCTGCAGAGGATCCAGATGAGGGCCACCAGGATGATCAGAGGACAGGAAAGCCTGCCATATATGAGGAAACGCTGAGAGAACTGGGTTTGCTCAGCCTTGAGAAAAGAAGGCTTAGGGGAGACCTCATCACCATGTTTCACTATTTACAGGGTGGCTACAGAGTACATGGAGACTCCCTTTTTACAAGGAGTCACATGGAAAAGACGAGTAGTAATGGTACAAGTTATATCTGAGAACATTCTGATTGGGCACAAGAGGAAAACTTTTCACAATGAGAACAATCAGCCATTGGAATAATCTCCCCAGGGAAATGGTGGATTCCCCAACATTGGACACTTTTAAGATTCAGCTGGACCGGGCACTGGGCCATCTTGTCTAGACTGTGCTTTTGCCAAGAAAGGTTGGACCAGATGATCCTTGAGGTCACTTCCAACCTGCTCTTCTATGGTTATAGCCCTATCTTTTTACCCAGTATAAACACACTTTTCTCAATTATTAAGGGGACTGTAAAGTTCCCATGACTGGGAGTGGGGGTCAGATACATATTACTTGTTTAGCTAGTGTGAGAAGAAAGAAAAGGACAGCTGCAAATACTGTTTTCACAGAAAACCTAAACATATGAGACAATAAAAGGCACATACAGTTCTTAAACACATTTTGATCTTGGTCAAACTTTAGAAACTTGATGACAGAAATTCAGGCAAAATTTGAATTTTTCTAACTAAGTTCAGCAACTAAAGAAACATTTGACAATAAGTGAATCACTGTGATTTCAAACTACGCTTTTAGAACACGCATTAGCAGTGGTTAAGCATGTATGATCATTCCTTCAACCCTTTAAACATCACTACATTACAAAGAAGAAATGGAACAGACTGAGAAAACTGTACTTTTGATTACAAATTATTTAAGTCATAACCTGCCTAATCCTCTTTTTAAAATAGCCTACCAAACAGACAACTTATTCTCCAGGAAACAGGCAGACAAGTATTCAAACTGCAACACTTGGCAGTGGTACTCTAACTTCATTACCGGATTCCTTTTTAACCATAAAAAAGTTTAGGTCCCTAATTTACTTCAAATAGTCATAAAATGAAAACTGGATAATCTCCAAATTAAGTTTCCAAATCCTAGTTAAACCTTACAACTGCCTTTGGCAAACATGAGATATCAATTAAATATGGCCAACATCCCCCCACCTTGTTAGATAAATGCTAAATAGGAAAACCCTAGAAAAGAATGAATGTGAGAAATAGAATCCTTCAGCTTTTGAGGCAAGAACAGAAAAATTTGTATCCTTTGCCTCTTGTTTTGGTCAGGTCCAAAGAAGCTGTCCTACAGCTTGTTTTACACTTAAATTACTGCTCCTGCTTCTCTGTCAGATACAAGTATGGAAAAACCACTCCCCTGATCAACAGATCATGCACGCAAGAATCCTAATACAGATATATCACAATGGCATCGGAGTCTTTTTGGTAAAAAAAAAATGTATCAAGAAAATTACAGAGTTGCACTGATATGCCAAGTAATAACTACAGACAACCCATTAATTGGGGGTTGGGATGCACAACTCCCTCATATAGGTAAAATTCACTTTTTGCTAAAACTAGGCACAACTGTTCAGCAACTGCAAAGATTTGACTTAAGCAGCTTAAAAAAATATCTTATTTTAACAATTAATGCACAAATTTTAGTGCAACTGAATAATAGAGACTGGCTGTTCATTCCTGTAATTCTAAAATTAAAATTCCAAATATTAACCACACCTAATCTTTTTCTTGACCACAAACTTATAAAGATATATACTATTCATTATGGTTTGTCTATTTGTATGGTTGACTTCTTTTCATTCACTTATAAAGGAGCTTTAAAGAAATAAAGCAATAGAAATTCTGCTAACTCCAGGGATATGTAAACTCATTTTAAACCCATGTTGTCATTTTCTTTAAACTGTTACTCCTTGCTGCAGTTTCAAATAAGTAACAGGTGTTTCATCATTTCCACCTAGGCAATTATTTAATTTAATGGGCCCTGTATACATGAAAATACCCCTATGACTAATACTATGCTGTTGCATTTTTGAAAGCTAACTATCAATAAATTTAAACTTATGAGTGTCTGAAAGAGCTACAGAAAATTGTGTGCATCGCAAAATGAAAAAAAACCAGTCACCTGATGTTTACACAGGCAACATATCCTCTTCAGTTCTGAAAGTTTTGAGAAGTTTGAACACAAAAGCAACATGGCAATTTCAATTTCCTTCCTCCACCTTCAGTAAATTAAATAAAGATCAGCTCCAGAGAATCTCTACACATATGAGGAAGCACAAATATTTTCCTCTACATCTAAATAATTAAAAATATTTTTTGAACAAAAAGTAGCATGAGTTGGCAACTTTCCATCATGTACACATACAGAGGGAGGAGACTCAGCAAATATTGCACAACAGCTTTCCTGAAACCGAGCATCCAACTGTATGCCAAGTAGAAGAGTAGCGCTGCGTAAACACATGAATGGAACTCCAGATGGAAGCATGACAAGCCTCAGTGTCACTCATATCACGTAAGTGCACAAAACAATACGTCTTACACTTACTAGAGCAAGCCTCTTTTCACAAACCTAAGATTATAACCTTGGATACTGCCAGCCCCTACATGTTACAAAAGCTCTTGAACAGAAAGAAACACTCCTTAGCCATTCTCAAAATCTACAGGTAACACAAATTATTAAAAAGTTAAAATAAAGGGAAATTGTCAAAGCCAATTTAATCACACATTTTTATATCCCAGAACTTACAGAGTTACCAAACACAGCATTGCATAGAGACCAGTTTCAGCTATAAACTGAACTTCCAACAGTTTAATTAAATTAATTTAAAAAAATTAATAAACACTGATTGGCTTAGAAATGGCTTATTTTTGTTGACTTGACATAGTTTAAACTTACAATTAACAAAAGCATCACCTGCGCTAGTTTAAGCACAATGTCAAAACTTACGCAACACTTCCTAAGCAGTGCTAAGAAAACAGTAAGTCAATAATGATGATTGATTTTTTTATTCTACTGTACCAGTATGAGTGTTTTCAAAGTGACAAAATGTAGCTATGTATAATGAAAATAACTTATAAAAGTGTTCCCTTTAAATTACATTATTGATGTATCACATACATAGCAGCAAGCACCCAATGTTTTATGACAACATCCTAATTAGGAGTTGGGAATGTTTGGCTGCATGACTCGAATGCCTAAAATTCAGTCATAAGAATCAAAGCCATTTATAGCCTGTACTACTAGTTCATAATTTTTGATGCCACAAAAAAGTAACTGTATCCTACTGACTTTGAAAGCTGCTGTTCTAGAGTGCTGCATTCTACTAGCGGACCCCTACATTTTTCAAATGATAGTAAAATCTTTCAAGTGACAGTATGGGTCTCCAAACTTCAACGTCACATATCCTGAAAATAGTCATGTTTATCTCTGAATGACCTCTTAGAAGCAGTCAGATGGCAGACCCATAAAACATCCACTTTTCTTTCATTCTCTAAAAAAAAAGGAAAAAAATTGCAACTTTTCAAACACTTTTAAAAGCAGTACAAGATGAAAGTCTCATGATAAGCTTCAAGACTATTACAATCAAGAAGCTAAGATTTGTTTTGTTTACATGACCACTTTCAGGAAGTTCTTAAAAGACAGCAGCCTAAACCGTGTAAAAGAAATTGATACATATTTACATATATGTCACTTCCCTTTTCTGAAGAAATCAGTTAAATCCATCAAGTTTCTGAAGTCTTTTCCTATCAGTTACAGCAAATTACCAAATCAGGACAGAGCATCCTACAGCTCAAGATCCAGACTTCCCTTTCTAATGCATAATTTGAGCCGCAAATTGATGACAGCATGTACATCAAATAATTAAATATTAATTATGTTTTGGGTCCATTCTCACATCAGTGCTTTAGAAAGTAGAGTTATCCTATTCCATAGGTGACAAAACCATTTTGCCTGGTGTTACTTAGAAGGGCAAGGTAAAAGCAAGAAATAGAAGACAATTCTTCTAAAGTTCTACACAATACCACCTTTATTTCTACTTACAGATTTCTCTTATTTTCTCTTATTATTTTTAGTCAGTATGCATTCAGTGCGTTTTAATCTTCTAATTTCCATCTTAACTTTCTTAACTTTCTCACCACATTTTAAAGCATATACAGATGGAATCCCAAGTCTTCCAAAGTACTTCAGCAACAATTCTGAACAATAACCTATTCTGAAAGTTAGTAGAAATGGAGAAGCCTAATGATTCAAAATTCACAAATCTATAAATTATGCTTGGTTCTGAGGATACATAGAAACTCAACATTTTCTGATTTTAAAACTCCATCATATTTAGACACTACAGTTATTCTTGAAACATATTTACCCACAACAGTAAATAAGGAGCAGCCCCTGTTCCTTTTTATTTTACTTCTACACAAAATAAAACCCTGTCCATGGTATTACAAAGGCTTCTCAGTTGAGTTTCACAAGTTTAAGACCCTATCTAAAGTCTTTGTTGTCACTGCAAGTCTAACAAAGATAATCCACTTCTTGTCCTACTTTGTGTCATTTTTGGAGGTAGGAGAAAAACCTGCACCAACAAAAGAAAACCTCTTTTTCCTAGCATTCATTACTGACCCACACTAGAAGTTTTGCCAACAGAACTATAAGGCAGAGACTTTGTAGAGTCGAAAGAGAGAATGGGAACTTTGGGTAGATGTCTACCACCTCGTATTTACTGATAGCATCTGTGAAGACACAGACAGTAAAACAGAATGTATTGGAATGGCCCACTGCCTTCAGTGATTTAACAAAATTATTGACTTAGTAGCAAAATAAAATACAACTGATCAAACAGTTAAATAAACATACCATAGTACGTGACATAGTTAAATAGAAAAGTGATTTTGTCGAGACAGCAAAATAAAATACTTCTGGTTTACTTTAATAATTCTATTTTACTTTAGTTTTTAGGAGGAGATACTAACTTGTCCAATAAAAAAATGTGAGGTTTTATGTTAATTTAAATGCTATTTTTGTGAAAGAAAAAAATTCCACATATTAGTTTAATACTGATCTCCCACAGTGAGGCTTCAAATTAAGCAGATTTGCATGCCAAGAGAGAAAAATCTAATATATTGTTTCATTAAATTTTAATATTCTGTTGAAAGCAAAACTTAAAGAGTCAAAATTAAACACAATGCTGCAAACAAAACACAAAACTTGGCTTCAGCTATGCTTTATATTCAAGAATATACTGTATTTGTAAAATTAGTTTCCCATAAACATTAAAAATAACTGTTGCTCAGAGAAAAAGCAGACATCTAAAAGATATTTTCTCTTCTTTTTTGTTTCAGTCTCAACAATAACCATTTATATGTTTCCCCTATTAGATGGTAAAGATTCACATTAAAAATTAAACATGCATCAAAGACGTAGCAACACTGTAAACAGCCCAACGATTATAACAACACTGAATTCAGTGTTTCAGACCACCAACAGTCACAATGAAAACAAGTTTCGTTTCACATGAGGCTCAATAATAATCCAAATCCATATATTAATTTTTTTCTCCATATATATCTACCCACTTAAAAGTGTATATATCTGCGCAGAGATAACTGGTAAGTTGTGTTTCTAAAACAGACTGGAAAGCCTGTTGTTTCCCCAGCTGGCTGCTGTTCAGGCTGTACCTTCTGACATGCAGACAGAGACAAGTTATCGGTACAAAAGCATAAAGCTCCGAGGGCCGCAGCCTCGCGTTTGCGTGATACAACTGTTAAGTTGTTACAGACGGTGCCATTCCCCCCAGACAACTGCATTGTTTGGGGGGCTTAAGGAAGAGAGATCGGGCTGCAGACCAACCCACATCCACGCACCACGGCGCCTGCGACAGCGAGATCCCCAGCACAAGGTCTCCCGCTCGTGTCCGCGCATCCCTCGGCCCAGCGGCCCCACGGCGACCGGCAATCCCTCTCCCCCGCCGCCTCTCCCCAGGGGACGCCCGAGCACCGCGCGAGGCGGAGGGCCGGGCAGGGGCAGAGGGCTGCCGTCCCCTCACCCCGCCGCGGGCTTCCCGGGCGAGGGCAGCGGCGGCGCAGGCAGGTATCCCGCTTCCCCCACGGCCCAGCCCGGCCGAAGAGAGCCGCGGCGGGCGCAGGCGGCGGCGGCGGCGGCGGCCACCATCCCCCCCCCCCCCCGCCGCGCCCCCCACGGCAAGGCCCCGACCCAGCCCCGGGGGTGGCGTAAGAGCCGAGGCTGGTCGCTCAGAGGGGGCTCCGGCTGCACCGTGCCGTGCCGTGCCCTGAACGTTCCACCCGCGGCACGACGGAACCGGCCCGCGACGCTTCCCTACCCAGAAGCTCTCCACGAAGTACGCCATCATCACCCCACCGCCCCGGCCACCGGTGAGCCCGGCTCCGGCCCGCCTCGGCTGCCGAGACGCGACAGAGGAAACGGGCGCCGCCGCGGCGCGCCGCCCTTCCCGTTGCGCTGCAACCGCCTCCTTCCACCCAGCTCCACCGCCCACCCGCCCCACGCATGCGCCCTGCCAGCCGCAGGCCGCCGAGACTCGTGCGCAGGCGCGCAGCGTGTGGTGCCCGCCCCCCCGCGTGCAGGCGCATGCGGGGAGAGAACGTCCCGCCGCTGCCGTTGCCGCCGCCGTTGGGTCGGCCCGGCCTGGGGGCCGGTGGGCTGCTCCCCCCTCGTACCCGGCCTGGGCGGAGGGGCAGCACCCGCCCGAGCGAGCAGGGCGCACACGGCCCGGCAGCTCCAATCCACGGCGAATGGCGGGGTGCCATCTCGTGAGTGAAGAAACCCTGAGCTGCAGAAACGCGAACGTAGTTGCAGAGGGCAGACTCAGAAATCTTGAGTGAAACCCCCTCAGACGCGTCAGTAACCGCTAGGGACCGGTGCCGCAATGCTCGGAGGCAAAGAGGGTCATGCTGTTTGAAGCGGCTTCGCATCCAAGCACGGTTCCAGCCGAGCAGGGTAAGATGGTGACTCGTCCTGCTGGAGCGTTGCTGATAAAGCCCAGCTTACACTCCCAACTGCCACCTCTCGCAGGATTTTACAGTTCCACTGGCAAGCTCCTAAACACAGTGTGCTTCATCTAAAGACAAAGAGTCTGGAGAAACTGTTGGCTTCAGACCTTCGTCTTTTTCAATCACAGTGCAGTTTCCAGACCCTTTGGTGGTTTGATGCAGATTGTTAGCCAGTGGGGGTGACGCTAATTGCTGGACCAGAACACAAGAGCTGCTCAAGTGCTGTCCGTGGCCAGTCTGTACCTGGAGTGCTGCTTTTCAGTGGGAGTATCTTAATATATTCTTCATGGCAGAGTCAGCACCACTGGGCTCTTTCTGGGACCCCAAAGAGTTCCTATTCTACCTTAATTATAGGATCCGTTGCCCAAGACAGCAGTTAGGTTTTCATTATTGACTAAAAATAGGGGGTCAGGTCTAAGCAGTGATGTGAGGGGCTGCAGTTCGTTGTCATGTGTAAACATGTGGTAAGCACTTTATCCAAACTTCATCTGTGGTTTTGTCAGCGCAAAACTTTATCTAAGATGCGAAAAGTAAGAAACTGATATTCCATGCTGGATGTTCAAGGTCCTCCCCTCCCCCTCATGGAAACTCTATCCATTCTGGTTTGAAAATCTCGCTTGCCTCCACCTTAGTTGTGATGTCACTTGGCCTTTGTTCTCTAAGGTATTAGGTAAGGCAAAGAACAGAACATTTAAGTCATCCATAAGAACCTGATGAATTCACCAACTTACATCAAATTTATGCTGATTAAAGACTTCTATGAAAGCCAAATGGTTAAGAAAACTGTAGTTCAGAATTTTACAGAGCTATAAAAATCACTAGGCAAAAAACCCAACCAACCCAAAACCAGCTAGTTAGGGCAAACAAGACAGCCAAATCTGTATTATTCATACCAATATAAGTCAGTGGAATTCATTCTGCATGACAAAATTTCAACTACCTTCACCAAAGGTACTTTCATGGAAGATGAACAATATCATTCTGAACTGGTATTACAGTCATTGGTAACTGGCTCTAGCTTTAGGCCATCACTTCCTGTAGCTCCATGATAAGTTTAGGAGTTCCTTTCTTTCTAGTAATGGTCTCCCAAAGTGTCAGTACATGCCAAGTTTGCTAAGTTGTCAATGCCAAGACAGAAAACTTGTGGACCCCTTTCATAGCCAAAATATCTTAAAAGTCCCAAGACTGTTAGATCTGGATCTCTCTTGATAATAGTAGTAAGCACGTATACTGTAATTCTAAACAGTAACAACATGCTATAGGACTACATTTAAGAAAAAATACTTTATGCAGCTGTTTACTTGATATAAGTAAGCAATCTTCATTATGATGTAAAGTGAATATGAACATGATATGAACATAGTACTTTTTGCAGTGTGCGTTTCTATCTGTATGGATGTACACCAGGGCAAACTGTGAGATAAAAGCTGCATGATCAGAGCTGAAGGCTTTTATTCCATAGAAGAGAGAAAAATACCTTTCACAGGGACAGGTACTACGGATGGAAGGAGAGTTGGGTTGACTTCTCCATTTCATAGAAAAGTTCCCATCTTCCACATGTTCAAAGCTATATAGTAATCCTTCATCTACTGCTACATCAAGATGTGAAGCAACTGCTGCAGCGCTGCAGCAATCTACCATCACTCAAACCCATCCTCGGGTTTTCAACAACCGCCTGCCACAAAAATTCGAGGGAAATGCAAAATCTTAGACCTGAACTGTAAAGCATACTGCAGCACAGGTACAGTTATATATAAAACTACTTTGATAGGAATGATGATCAGTTCAATAGTTATGGTTTTAAGGCACAGTGGAATTCTCCACAATAAAATTAATTTCTTAGGAGTGAACTTTCTCTAGAACTCCATATAGTGTCATAGAATGAGCTCTACCAGCAACAAAGGGCAGTTCTTAAACTTTACCATCCTAGATTCTGCATGCCAATCTTGCCACTTACCTTCTCTGTAGAGTAGCACATACTGAAAAATCCTTACTGAGGACAGTCGTATTATGCACGCTGCTGCTTTGAAGAATGGCCTGGATAAGGAAATCCTAGATTACTGATTACCTTGCTTTATGAGCTGCTGGATATTGTGTTGTGAGCGTGACTGAAGAATCAGTCCATGTGCTGTGCCAGTGCCATGGCAATATCCAGTCGGTGTTTCTAATTTTTCAGTGATGCTTCTTGCATAATACCCAGCAGCAGGTATTGGCAGATATCAGCACTCAGTATCTTGCATTTGAATTTAAAATTCAGTGTAAAGAAGCATATGGAGGTGTGATGGAGAGGTGATTTTATGTGCTGGGTTGGCAGTTTTATGTGCTGGATCCATATCCAGCCAGTTTATTAAGGTCATTCTAGAAGGTGACAGACTGACCTGACATGAACATGAGACCTTGAGGTTATGAGACCAGCTAAGTACAGTACTTAAAAGCAGAGATCGATGCTCGGCCGTATTCAAAACAAATTGTTAGACATATTAGGAAAGGAACAGAGAACCTCATCCAGTTTGTAAACCTGTGTGTGTGGGCACCTGCACCATGAATGCCTTATCCTAACAGCCCCTCCTCCCCCCAAGAAAACCCCACCACCACAAACCAAACCCCCCCCCCCCCCCCCCCCCCCAACCCAGAAAACTGAGATAAAAGCAATAAGAAAGAATCCAAGATACGGGAACTGACATCCACCCAGTAAACTAGAATTCTTCAGGCTGGAAAAGAGATGACTGAGAAAGAATATGATGTAGAGAACTCATGAGTAATAATAGAGGAGATGAGTTAAAAATGAAAAATATGTCTTAATGAAAGCACAAGCAGAGAATTCAGTCAAGCTAGAAGGAATGGGAAACTGGACAAAGTTTCTAGGTTTCTCTAGGTAGATAAATCTAGAATGGATTACTAAATACAGAGCTAGTATCAGTTATTCTGGAAGTCTCTGATCTGTGAGTTAGTGAAGCGTGTGAGAATACTTTGCAATAGTACTTTAATCTTACCCTCTTCCCTAGGTATTGGTTGGCAAGGGCAGGATACTGGGTTAGGTAGGCTCTTTGTTTGTCCCAGTATAATCATTCTTTTGTTCTCCCTGTGTAATGGGGGTGGACAGAAAGAAACGTTATTTTGATAGCCATAACTACACAGTGAGTCCTGTATAATAAAACAAACATTCCCATTGTGTGTTTTCAGCAGCTTTCATGGAAGATCCAGTAGTTTTCTGGATTACTGTTTTTTAGCAGAGAGTTAAGAAAAGAATTTCTCTACCGATTTTTTTTGGCCATCTACATGAGTGTAAGGTTAAAGAACTGCAACAACAAACTTCACAGGAAGGGTATGAAGAACTACAGAGACTTCTTGGCTATAATAGTTAACAGTTATATTTTGTGAATATCATCATAATTTTTGAAAAATTATGTCATTTGGCATTAATGTGGATTGCATACATGTGAAAGGAGGCATTTAACTCGGAGTTGCCCTCTCAGAAAAGCATCCCTGATTCCACCATTTGCTCTCTGCATCTCAATCTATGCATCCTACCATATTTTCAGCTTCGGAAGTATTATTAGAGTAGTATTTAGAAGTATTTTAGAAGTGTTATTTTCAACAATCAGTTCTTTTAGATCATCTGAGATGTGGCATTATATACACTAAGTTGTTACTTGAAAGAACTTGTCAAATATGACACTAAAGATACAGTGCATCTAGACTACAGACATTAATATGATTGAAAAATAAAGATTGTATATTGTATTTTTACCTATAGTAACTAAGTTAATTTGCCTTATGTCTAAGCCATTTGAAAATTATGAGCTCTAGGTAAAATAACTGCATTCAATTATTTGTAAAACCCATGATACATGAACCTACAACTGAATGCGCTAATATTTTAAGATGAAAAAAAGAATAAAGAATCCAAATGATTGCCAAAAATAATTCAGATTATTACATTACTTAATGTCATAATGAACTGCCAAATAGCCAGTTGATATTTAAAGCTCTTTATAAATTAAAAAAGAGTAAGAAGCTGATTCAGGTAAAATACATAATATAACATTGCACTTTAAAGAGAACCTGAAGAAGCAGGTGGGGGTGGAGCCATTTTATATACCAGATATATATTTCATATATCAGATTGAGGATGTGCCTTGAAAAATGCATTTTCTTTCCTTACTGTCCTTATTAAAAGAACTACACAAAGAATCCTGATAGGTAAACAGAATTTATTCTGCCAGTTGAGCTATGTTTCGAAAGATTACAATCACTGGAAGGAGATCTAAAAAACTGAGAGTTGTTTACCACTGTGGAGGAGAACAAAAGATCGGGAAAAGGAAGACATAGTGAATTGTTAGGTAAGTCCCTTTCAAGAGTCATTTAACGTTGCTACGTACTGTCAGGTTACCATGTCGGATTTAAAAAACACCAGGAGTATGTTCTAACTAAGCAGTTGTACTGAATACCTGCAGACATTACCCTGAAGTTTAATAATTCACTTGCTTATGACCTACACATTACCTTCATGACATTTATTGCAGCCTTTTTGTACAAAAAGTGTAATGAAATCGCATAGACAGAAGTTAAAGCTAGAAAATCTTAGGAAAAAAAGTCTGGCTAGGAGAAAGAGATTATAAAGTTAGCAGCAAATACAGCTAACTTGAAATAATTTATTCAAAGGGTGTTGGGAATTCTGCAACACAATCTTAAGACAGGCTAGGCCCTTTTCTGAAATCTGTGCACAAACTCAAATTGTGGCCTGATGAGAGATCACTGGTGAGATTATGGCCTACATTGCACTTATCGTCAGGATGGATGTTTCTAACATCTTTTCTGAGTTTAAGATAAACAAAAATACTTGTGCATAGTTCCAGATAGCCACACTTATTACAGTAAGAGATCAACTGAATTTTTTTTAAACTTGATGCAATACCTTATGTAAGTTCTTTCAAAGCTAGTAGTGATTTCTGTGTTCTGTTGAAGATTTACAGCAAGTTTTAATGCCACTGTTTTCAACATCCCTGGAATGATTTATTCCATTAGGCTGCATCATCTGACTCACTGTATACTTAAATGCGCAATTCTATTGATCTAGTCACTAAGCTTGATCACATCCCATTCATTACTTCAATTACTTAACTTATGAACCCAACAGGATTGTTTCATGGTGAGTCACTAGGTGCCAACACCCCACCTTTATTACTCTTCTGCTCTGTTGCTGCCAAAAGCATGTTTCATCAAGTCAACCTTCAATCAAATGCAAGCATTAGAAAGCATTAGTGAACATTAGTAACAACAAACTGGAATGGTTTAATGGTTGTAGATTTCATTTTGACTTTTTCTAGTCGTGCTTCAGTCCTGCATGAAAAATTCTAGGACATTTCTAATATATTCAAGAGGTGCATTACTACAGAAACATCATACTGGTTTTTTTCATCTATATTCCATGTAAGATGGGGAAATAACATGATAAATTATTATGCTGCAATACTGTCAAGAAGACATTAAACGATTAGCTGTATTTATGCTGTTGAAATATCAATATATTTGACATTGCATTCTTGTTTTAGGCATTTACCTGCAAACGTCAATCAATGAACTTGAAGCAGCCTCTTACTTGCAGTCAGCTAGTAAAAATAACCTAAATCAAAAAAAGACTGAAGTATTTAAAGTATTTGAATTCAATGAAAAGCAAACAAACCTGCAGTCTTTAGAAAAGCAAGCTCTAATTGTATAACTTCACATAGTACCAAAGCGCTCCAGCGCACAGGCAAGATACGGTGTCCAGATCACAAAGATGTTCTCCACTCTGGTTATAAGGTGTGACAGAAACAGAAAAGGTAACTGGTGGTAGAAGGGTTTGAAGCTAAGCTAGTAAGATTACATTGTATCTCAGACAAGTATTCTTAGTACAGCATAGTGGAATAAACGATACTTGTGTTTTTAATTAAACCAAATACAGCTGAAAAAGATGGATATTAGTCTGTACAGATTTTTTACGTGTCTAGGTAAGATGTAGGTATTTGAAATACTGTGAAAGAGGTAAAATGATTTGTTTATACAGGTACTTAATTAGGATTGCAGGTTAAAAATCAGAATGGCGGTATGAACAGGATGGGCAGTGAATAGTTTGCATTTGGGCAGAAGTCATGCTATGTGAAAATAATTCTTACCTTTGATTGTTCATAACATCCCTAGATATACATAGTAGTGCTTACTAATGGCAGCCACCAGCTTGAGTGGCTGGAAGACAGATACAATCTTCATAGTATCCTTATCACCTTGATAAAATTCTTAATGCCTAAATGCTTATGAAGATGTGCAGACTTACGTTAGTAATGATTTAGAGGGCCTTCTGTCTCCACACACATCAAAAAACAACCTGCTATTTCTGCCAAGTTTGAAATTAAGATACTGATGTTTGGGTTTTTAAAAAAGAAATAAAAGTAGCCAAGATGCCTATGGTTCTTAATTAGACCAACTAAAGTCTGACTTGTTACATTGGGCAATTATTTGCCCAACAACTCTGTTAAACACTGCGGTTTTATGGACTGAGAAACAGTTACACAGATAAGTGAATGCTTGCAACAAACGAGAGCTGTGGTCCAAGGTTGCAGCTAGCTTCCATCTGGTCTTGGCCCAAAGACAACAGTTTTGGTGTGTAAAGCCTTCAATAAAGAGGACTGGGTTAAGCAAAACTGAAATTAGCTACATCTTCCTGTGGCAGAGTACTGGAGAAAGTGATGCAACTGTCTTCCTCCCTTATGCTAAAGTATGTAAAGAATTAAAGAAAATGAATACTTGAATTCTTACTTTGTCATGTAATTCATCTGTTCTTCCAAAGTATTTCCAAAGCTAGAAGGAAAAGCTACACATATTTATACACCTGGGGTTATTTTGGACATGGTTCCAAAATGTTTATTTGAGCGTGCACATTTCAGAATGAAAAATATACATGCAAGACAATGACCATTAATGTGTTAAGGAGAAAAAAACCCCACCATGGAAGATGACTCAAAATTTCCTTTTGAGATAATGACTAAGTTAAAGGAAGACAACTGAAAGATGCCTTGTGTCAAGATGCGGTTCTGGGAAGACAAATACCACCTCAGAATTTACTTGTAAAACAGTTTGCATTTTTTTGGTTGTTGTTAGTTTTAAAACAAATCCCTGGGATTTTTTTAATAGTCTCATTCACTATGTTTGAGTTTTCAAACTACAGAACACTTCTGCAAGCCATGGAATCCCCTCAGCAAGTCACCATTAATGTAACACTGGAAGATAGCTTGAGAAAACTGCAAATTAAATATGTCCTATATGTAAGGGCATTCCTTGGCAATCATTTCAAGGTAAAAGGACTGGCAAATTAACATCAGTCCTCATTGTGTACAGTGAAACACAGAGAAACAAAATTTTATTTGGCATTTGTATTAAGCACTGGGGGGTGCTGAGAGAAATAAAGGAAAATTAAAAACATTGGTATCAGTTATAGCAATACTGCAGTAGTTTACATACAGGTTCATCTAGATGCGTAAGACAGGGGAAGACTGTATATTTCCCCTGTATATTTAATAGAGGAAATTTATGACTATCCATTTTGACAATAAGGAAAAATGGAAACAGTTTGGCATGTTTTATCTCCTTATTTTAAATATAAGTTAAGATTCAACAAAAATTATTTACTCCTGAAGCTACAAAATAAATACCTCAATTTTCATTTCTATGATTCAAATGAATATCTAGCAAAAAAGAATTGGTGTCACAAAAAAAACCCTGAAAAACTGCATGATTCAAAAATAATTCCTTGTACGCCATCACTTACACATAGATGCATTAACACATGTGCAGCATAATTGCATCTGTTTTCCTTAAAAACCAGACTGATTACTGGAAACAACCTCATTATTCTGATTAACATTTGAGTGTGTTATGGGAGGTTTCATTGGTATATTCTGCTCATTTTATGCAAAACAAGGGTAAATACCTCTTAAAGAAATGCACTTTACATATCAATATAAACACAAGATGTTATTAAGTGTCACTCTGGGAAAACAAAAGCTGCCAACATCCACTCTGTGAACACTTAACATACATAAATTATTTTATGCACACAATATTCCTACTGAAATGCGTTGTCATTCAAGTACATCTTCAAATTAGATGTACAGGTTTTTTGGGGTTTTTTTTGAAGAAGTAGCAGGAGCTATGTTGAAAGTACAATCCTTTGCAGTGTTGCAATCAGACCACAAACTTAGTCGTAACATTCCTTTCACTTATTCTAGATGCTACTACTTATTCTACTCATCTCTTGTTTGTATATACAGGTAGTAATTAACCTCAGACTCAAAATTAGAAGCCACAGCTTAAGATCAGGCTGCAAGATGACAGTATGAGACATGACCAAAACACGTGGCTGACAGCAGGATGTTCTATCATAGGTACCCCGCAATGTAAGGGGAGTGGGGAGGGCTGTTTGAAAGTAAACAAAAAGAAAACTTGCCCCCATCCCCTCGCGCACAGCCACTAGTGCTGTGCTCAGCCCCCAGAACTGATCCCTCTGCTCATCACCTGTGCCTCCGCACACCTACAGGCAGAAATCAAAGTCCTTCGTTAAGCAGACTTTCAGCTGAGTATGCAGCAATTAATTTCCACTATAAATTTGATTATAATACATAGTTACAGCATGACAATGAATTTTACTGAATTTAAGCATTATACTAAGGAAGCTGTCTGTTCTAGACATACGTAATTCTCTAAATTGTCTACGTGCTATTGACCAAGTGTTAAATATATGAAGTGAACATACAACGTTTGAATCAACATGGGTGGATTTTCTCCACAGAGATACTACTGTTAGTTTCATACTTTCATTTTAGGGACTGCTGTATCAGGAAGTTACATAAATAGAAGGACAGATCTTTAAATAGTTTGTATTATCACAAAAAAAAAATCTAGATAAAATCAGATTAAGACCACTGCAAGCTTTGGTTCAAGGTCTTGAGTAATTTTCATTTATTTTTAGTTTACTCCTTTATTATTCACATTATTGATAGCACAAGCAATGAGAATGATTTTTTTTATTTTTTATTCTCCCTTTCCCATTTGGTCACACTTAGCAAGCATCAGCTGTTTCAAACAAAAATACAGTCAATGTACCAGTTCTCAGTGGTAAAGCAGTTATCAACCAACAGACATTAATTTCCTTTCACGTAAACCTCCTATTTGTACACTGATCTGCCCTCAAGCAGCATGAAGCATCTAAACTGAGTTGACCTTAACTTATCCAAGGATAATGTTCTTCCAGATAAAATGAAAATCCTTATTCAAAAGACTCCAGAAGTTACATGTGTGAACCAGAAGAGTGCACTACTGAGTCAGGCAAATCATAAACTGAACAGGAAATTTTCATCTTTCATTAAAAATTGGAATGCAACTTCTCTATTTAAACAACTTTATTAACATAGTCAAGCAGCGATTAACATTCACATCTATTATGTCACATCATACAAATGTAAATACAAAATTACTACAGTACAATATATATTCTCTGCATGATCCAAAATATTTGGTGGCCCCAAAAACTCTTTAAAATTCAGCAGCTTATCAAAAATTAAAACCATATTCTATTTAAAATGAAGTTCTGTTAGCACATAGGCAGACTTCAAGAAATATCACTCAATTTAGTACAGTTTGAGAGGTTGCAGGAGGATATGTTTGAAGGAAACATTCTAACGTTGTGGCAGATACAGAAACATCAGATTTAAAGCTTTCAAGCAAAACTCATACAACCTAAGTTGTCAGCAGAAAGATCCAGCCATCTTTCATTTTAAACTATTTTGTATACTGCATCCAATTTAAAATTTTACAACAGTAATATTAATAAATCAGACAATGTACAACATAACTACCTACTCTTCCCATGAAAAAAGATAATATTACACTGGAGATTTCAACAGCCAAATGAACCTGCTTATACCAATCTTTTTTTTTCTAATCCCTGTCCTCGCAAAAGACACCCACACCTCCTCAATTTTGTTGCTCACCCAAAGTAAGGAAATAGACACCTAAAGTGAAAGTAGCACAATAGAACCAGCTTACAGAAAAATGATACTATAAGTGCTGAATTCTTCACGATGTGAATTTGGCTTACTTAAAAGTATACTGCAACACCACACAGGGATTCTTACAGAGCCATTTTAAACTTCCCTCAGATCAGTACATTCAAGTGAATAAGTATCCTTATTATTTTAGCAGAATATACTTTCAAGGCAAGCAACAAGAGTACTTCCCTCAGCTTTCCATCTAAAATAATAACCTAAAAGCAGCTTGCTCCAACCATTAAGTGCAAAGAACAAGCATCAGTGGCAGGCAAAAACCAGTTTCTTTTGGAGAAGAATACCTAGAAGACTGATGGATGCAAGCAATTCTGGGGAATGCATAGGTGAGTGAAATACACAGCTACCAATCAAGCATTATTTATTCAAGATGAGGTTACTGGAAATACTTATGTAATATATAACAAATATGTATGCAAACTGTATCAGCGTCTTTCTGAGATAACTGCAGGATGTTTTGCCATTTACAGCAGTCATTTCACTGTAGAGCTTAATCTTTATCTAAGATAAAATGTTACTCTTTAGACCCTATATAGAAGCTTTATGCATCTATCATCCTCATGAAAGAGATAGTATTGAAGCAATTAGTGTTAAGTTGCAACTTCTTTCCTTGACAAAATCTGAAACAAACAATTTCCAATATGATGTTGCATTTAAAGCATTCTTCAAGAAATATTTCAGTTGTTTGAATATGGATGCATTCTCCTCAAGGGAAGAATGTTTTTGCACCTTATATGTTAATACATTCAATATGAATAAAATAGGTGAAGCAAAAGTCATAATTGTCCCACAGTAGAAGGTTAATTTAGATTAAGTTCAAGACAGAGGAGCTGCCTAAATGAAATACATAAACTGATATAATTAAGACACATTTTTATTAGCATGTGTTCTGAACAAAAAGGGTACAAGAGTATTCACCTGAGATAAAGCTAGTATTTGAATATTTCTAAGTAGCAATGAGTTTCGCTTGAGGAAAGCCACTTGAAGTTTTAAAATATACATTTTACTATTATACAATATATGCAGTTTAAGTAATTAAGATTGATGCTAACATAAAATTCCTAAATCCCCCTCCCCAAAATCATCACAGTGTGTATCAATATTGTTAGTTAGAAAATTTATGCTACTTCATAACTTTTAAAAATGATAATGATTATAAATTTTAAACCATTACTTCTAAAAGTGATCTTTTGAGTACAAGCTTTAAGGAGCAATAAACTAAAGCATAAGAATTAGCTTATTACAATTTAAATATATACATATTCACTGATTTAGAAAATAATCAAGCTTTGGAAAAAATGTACAAAATTGATTAGGTTTGCTTGCACTGGTTAAAATAACGAACTATTCTAATCTTTTTCCCTAAATGAAAAGAACTGTTTCCTGAATGTGTAATGAAAAAAATTTAGTACTGAACTTCACTTAAGACTAATTTAACAGCAATTTAGAATTGCCAAAAAGATGCATTTATAAGGATTTTAAATACACTTTCTGTTACCAACTTAGGTTGATCAGCAGCTTTTGTTCACTCTCAGAATCCTTCAAAAAGGGAAACTCAAAACAGGAAAAAGGCATATATAAAAACAGTAAACACTGACCTCCTGAGGTTCCTACAACAAAAATATTCAAGTAGAAAATTTACACCATTACTTAGCAGCGGCTATTTCTGTAGTTTAGCACACTAACAGCACTTTATTCAGTGTGTAAGGAGCAAATGAAGTAAGCCGTGCTTTTAGCATGCCAAGAGGCAGAAACACTGGAATGTAACAAAGACAAACTCACAATTCTACCAGTATAAACATTCAGTCAACATTCAAGAACTGTCAAGACTACACCACAAGAATTAAGATGCTTTTTATATATCCCATGATGCAATAATTGAATTGTAACTGTTAATGCTGATTCAGAACTTTTCTTACCTCACGTTATACCCTAAATGGCTTCTGCAAACCTCTGCGCTATATTATGCATTAGGAATATGATTTATTTGCTTTAAAATATACCATGAGAGAACTTACTGATACAAAAGACTATTTTGTCAGTACTGTTTATTTCTGCCTTATTTTAATTATTTTCCTTGCTGTTATACCAGATCAGTTCACATCTGTACAAATACCTATTAAAATATGTATGTACAAAAGTGGCATCCTAAGCTAATCTGAGGTGAGGTGGAATGGTTTTATTTGGTTAAAGGGGCTTTCTGAAATTTAAGTTTAGTTAAACTCAGATTCTAGCTGTAATGCTACAGCATTATTTGGGTAGGTTTTCTATTATACAATGTTTTTAATGTCATTTCTCTGAAACTCTTCCCTAATGTTCAAACACATTTAAAATTAAAGCAAGTTTGGGTCTAAAATAATATCCCACCTTGCTAAATTTTAAAGGTGGTTTTTTTTTCCTTCCAGAATTTAAAGTGTTTTTAATGACTATTACTAATTTATTTCAGTTATTAGTTAAGAAGGAATTTTGTATTTGCTACCAAAGCAATGTAATTTGAAAGCAAGTTATCACATGCAATTTTGACCAAATTGAATAAATATTATGTACTAGCATTACTGAATGTACTTCATACAGTACATGTCCCAACAATTATTCAGGCATAAGCCATTAAAATTTGCAAAGCCAAAAAAAAGGGGGGGGGGGGGGGCATGTAAAACATGCACGCTATCATGCATAAAAAAACCCAAAACTCTTTAAACAGCATTTATAAGTTCACACTCACACAGCTCAAACTTCAGTGCAATGGCTAAATCATTCAACAGTCAAAGAACAGAACCATGCAAAGAACAAGTTCTTAATAAAACAAACCCCAAACAAACAAAAAAACCCCAAGACTGTTATCCAGTATCCATTCTGCAATGCAAAGGTGAGAAACAAAATCTATAAAAAGGCTGTTATGGCTTAATTTTGTTTTGCAGATTAATTATGCAGCACTTGAAAAATGGAAAGGTGTGGCTTCACCTCTGACCAGCAGAGTTAAAAATCTCTCCATTTTCCTTTATCATCATGGGATACTCTTTAGGCAATCTAACTTATTAAAGACTTGCCACTTTCAGATGGACACAAGATCAAGTGTACCAGTTAGGATTTCACATTCACAGTACATAAGAAAATACACATGGAAGGAAAAGTAAAGGGTTAACTTAACAAGGATTTATTCACAGGAATACATGTAAGTAGAGAAAAAAAACACAACAGAAAAGCTAAACAAATGAAATGAAGAGGATCCAAACCAACTTTCACTCTGTAGCTTTAAACTTGCACCCTTGTGCATATAACTACATCACAAAGGGCCACCAACATGCGCCGATACAGTGTAGATACCCTGCATTACATCCATTAACTTAAACATCTCTTTAAGATCATGCTTTGAACAAAAAGAAAGCATAGAAGGTAATATGTTGAGTGGGAATAAACACAAATATAGCAATCATGTCATCAACTTCTACAATTGTCTTTACGTGCCAACTAACATTTATGCAGCCTTTAACCGGTCTTACCACGTAACTCATTTTTAGAGATTCTGATAAAATCACTAGTATATAACCATGCAGAAAGCACATCACACTGACAGCACAGAGGCAAATATTTTGCACAGCTATATCAGCTTTCCACATTGTGCAGGTTACACACAATACAATATCAATCTTATTCTTAACAGATCCTAAAAAGGTATTTCAAGGCCTAATTGTTAACTACAGTACTTTATATCTATATTCTTAATAAAAATAAAATCCACAGAATCTTAAAAAAGGAATTTTAAATGCAGGGCTATATTGAATTGGTAAACTGCAACACAAAACTGGCGCAACATAGGTAAATGTATACCAATTTCACTCTATGTGATGCAAGCATGCTACTTTCCCACTAATTTAAATTACTTCTGATCACTATGAGCCAGAATGCATGCCTGAACCTTAAAACTGCACGTTAAGAATAATGCCTTACTCTAGAAATTAAATCTAATGAAGTACAATAATCAAATCATATCCACTACTTTAATTTTTTTAATGTAAAAATTAAGATGTCAATCTTTCTTTTGAAATGTCCCTCCCCTTCCCCCAAAAATGAAAGGAGTGACTTATTTGGCAGCTTGCAGGTTGCTTCATTTTGTCCAAGTTAACTTTATTAAGTTATGATGGGGTTTCTATATTGGACACTGCAAGTGCCTGCTCCTAGTACAGACACAAGCTGCATTTTAACTGTACTAACTTCATTTGTGTAGTTCTTCATTAACATGCAAATACCTAGGAATCCCATCAAGCAAGATGAAATAATGTAGAAAACCCTTACTTAAAAAACATAAAAGAAAAAAGAAAGCCTTTTACTGTTTGTGACCCCCGTTCTTAGGTTTCCTTTATTGTGCGCAAAATAGTTTTCCTCTTTACGTATCCCTATGGTTCAATTATATGGTTCTTATTTTGGTACAATTCCCCACAATGTTCCAAAATGTGCTGTTTTGTGACTAGATTCTTTTTTTTTTCTTTTTTTTTTTTTCTTCTTCACATCCAGTGCAGAGTTGTAATAGGAGACAGATTTCCACCCACAAAGGCTCCAGATGTTAAAACATTTCCCAACATCGACTTAATACAGTGACGGCAACACCTCCCTCCCGCCCCTCCCAGTAGGGTTGGGATTGTACTGTATTCCCTACTGGTTTACCCTTCCCCCCAGTAAAGGGTAGCATTTTCCCTGGGTGCAGAGGCTCCCTCATAGTCTCCCAGACTGAAGGACCTGTAAAAGGAAAAGACAAAGGTATAGTTACATCTTACCTTAAACCTTAACTGACAGATCCATGCATAAACAAAGAACTTTTTTGCCTTTTTTAAGCATTAGATGCCAACCTTTGATTAAAAATGAATTTATGCCTAGATTTTCCCTTTTAATTCTGTTTAAGAAAAAAGCCCACTTATATCAGGAAAATGATTATTCATGAAACAACAATGTACACTTTAAAGCTAAACTGACAGTTCCACTATTGTGGCTAAGCTTAGATTTAAGATAAAAGCAGTCCTATATATTCTAACAAGTTTTCCATTTTTAGCACAAAATTATGAGGCAGTTATGACATTGAGAAAGAATATTAAACACATCTGCTACTGACCTAACAACTCACTTTTAGGTGGATTAATCAAGATAGCCATAGTGTCTCCTCAGTTCAAACTGAGAATAATGGCAAATCTTATCCTTTGGATTCCTCTTCATTAGAAGAAGAAAACACCCTTATGTCAGAACTAAAACGCCCTCATTGATAAATACGTAAATGTTTGAAATTGGTTTATTTTAATCCATCGTTCAGATCAAACATGCAATTCAAACAGGATTTCTTACATCACTAACTTTGACAAAATCTTAGGCTAACTTTTAAATAGTTGTCCATTCAACAACAAAACAGAATTGAATGATTCACTTCCATAATTTCAGTACAGAAATTCTACAGCAAGTATCAGATTTATATAAAGACTCACTGAATAAACTTTATTCACCCCCTTTTTTGGGTAGTATAATAATATCTTCACAGAATCACACTACTTTACACATGGGAAATTTGTTTTATACCGTGTGCACAGACAGCATACAAAGCAAGGTGGTATAATAACATAACTATTCTACAATAAATTGTCACTGTTCTTTGCTGAAGTTGACTCATTTGACACACAGAACTGAACCAATTCTGAATTAGTGCACAAAATGGAACATGGCAATAATGAACACATCAGCCTCCCCAAAACATCAAGCTCTACAGTTACAATAGAGTTACAGATTAGCATAACAGCCTTTATTCAGTGCAAAGATCATCTAGTATGTGGTTAGGAGTATAGTTGACTTCTAATGGCTAAAGTGTGTAACAAACTTGCTTTCCTATCCTAGAGAAACATTCCTGCTTACACCATGTCTGCTGTCTACTAATTCATAAGACATAAGGGAGCCTGTGCCTTTACTGTGATGGCTTGAGGATCACATTCATCACTTTGCTTATTAAACCTGAAGTGGCACTTTATTATACCTACACTTCCAATCTTATCTTGATACACTACTGTGCGTATCATACACTCACTTTTTCTTTCTCTCTCTCTCTCTGCAAAAATAAAATAACAGAGTCAGGTAACTGCTTTTGCTACAGCTACCACCATCTAGGTATACTATCATCCCCTTTTTCCCCTCCTTATAGGAAGGGAAGATATCTCATCCAGTGCACCTGAAAAATTCTAGTCTGATGAATTAATTATGTTTCATATAATGAAAAAAAGGGCAAAAGTCCGTTACAGAGCTCTGTTTAGCAAGGAAGATTCATGTACTTACCTCTAATTATGGGACTGCAGCTACAGTGCATGAGGTTAAACTCCATAGTAAGCTGCAAGGCGCTCTTTTAAGGGAAGAGGAAACTGGTCAGAGAAACGCCTCCAATTCTCATCCCCAACTTGATTTTTAAATCCATGAAGAATCTACAAATGAGAGGGGGGAAGTCAAGATAATCACTAAACAGTAGATACATGATCATTATTTACTAGCAACATACGCAGTAACCCACAAATTGCTGGATTGTACATCTGTCCATCTGAATTTTCCAATTTAATATTGAAATGCTACAAAGAAACAAAGGAAGTCTAGTAATGTCTATCTTAACTGAAATTTTTAATTTTTTTTTTTAAGGGTGACATATAGAATATCATCCACACAAATTAGTGTGTGTATACCTATCTGTGTATGTGTTTTTAATGAGTAAGTTGACTTACAACCTCGAGTTAGACCATTACAGTATGCTAAACATTTTATCAATTGACAGTTTATACATGTTAAGATTACTATATTTACATTTCTTTTATAAATGTGTAATATGTTGTGGGAAGAAAGCTGAGCCAAAACTGCAGCCAGCATGTGACAGAATGAATGCCTGTCAATTTCTAGCACAAACACAGAAGCATCCTGTGAGAACTCTGTTTTTTCCATGGAACCTGTAAGACAACTGTCATTAAAAAGGAAGCTGCTAAAATCTTTGGTACTTTGAAAGAACATGGATCCACAGTCAGTGACAGTCAAAAGCCAGTGAAAGACGAAAAAAACCCCAAACCGTACATGTTTCAGTCTGGACCTTCTAGTGTAATAAATTAAGTGAAATCTATGAAAATTAAATGATACTATCAAAAATGTCTTTGTATGTTAGTTCTGAAAACAGCAGGTTTAATATTAAAAGGCAAACATTAGAAAGAACAAAAGCAGATGAAATGGTGCCTCATCATAGAAAATAACACCAAGAGAGTTTTGTTTTTCTTTTTTAAATTCAAGGATACTGAATTGTGGAACAGTATGTCATGAACACATCCTCACAGAAAAGGAAATGTTAAAGTTAAAGCTCACGGTACCAAGTTTAGTCTCAACATAACATTCTCAAGCAGAGCTGTTCTTAAACAGGATATAGCAATATGACATTACAGTGTCACCAGTTAACTTACTGCTTTTCTCCCTGAAAGAGACCTTCCACAAACAGGCTCACGTCTCTTTCGTAACCCAGAGAGTCAGATTATCCAGCTCCCAAGAAACTACTAAAAATCTAAGACTGTTCAGATATGACAAAAGGAACACTTTTAAAATCATCTTCCAGTAGAGTTTTAGCAAGTGAGCTTCAGCTAGAATGTTCAGATGCCCTGGTCTTATAAAAAGTGAAAAAATTCTCAGGGTATATGTCAGATTTCAATGCTGGCAGTTCATCTACCCATGCTCTTGGAAGTGGTATTTTTCTGTGTCAGTTCCAGTGCTAAAACCAAACCAAACAAAAAAAACCCACTGGACAATCCTATTTTTTTTCCATTGTTCCTGAAAGGCATAATTATTGTTGGAAAAACATCTAACTGGATTAGAGAAATCCTGTATCCATGAGGAAGTAATCTAAAAAATATGCATGCCATCACTTGAAAAAAGCTTTGTCTCATTTCTTGCATGGCAAAAAGCACAAAAGAATACAGTTTAAAAAGCAAGGATGCCCTTATGCCAAGTGACCAAGAACCATTGTGTCTAGTTGGAATGCATTAGTTATCCCACATGGATAACTTGGAAATAATCTGAAAAAGAGGAGCCTAACTTATTGAAGCAAGTATTCAACGCTGAAGGACCACTGCAGAAATACACACTGACTGCTTTGGACAGCCATCACAGACAGCATCCTGGACTTTGTTTTAAGCTTCTAAGTATTTCTGCTGATGCTAGAATACTCACAGCTGTGCACTGCCTGGATGTGATGTTCCTTTGAAGGAGACCAGTTATCTGAGAGGCTAACTATGACAGCGGTATTTCTGTCTGTGCTCTTAAAGACAGGATACAAAAGTTCTAGCTTCTGATGTTCATACATGGCATTAATTGAATAAAAAGTACCAGTACTGATGTGTACTCAAGTACACATGATCCTTGTAAGTACATATGAATATGCTCCATTTCTGCTTTAAGAGGATTATCATGAAATTTTGACATACGTTCTTCCTAAAAACAGATATTTCACTTTACAACTATGAGGGAAGCCACACTACTGAACAGTAACAGCATCTGTTCATGAAACTGAAATAAGTTCTTTTTTCTTTTCTCTTCTCTTTCCCTTTTTTTTTTAAAAAAAAACATACCTAGGACACTAGTACCAAAGCACAATATATTACACTCTGGGTGGGCTGTTTTTCTTTGCTTAATTTACACAAGGCAAACAGTCCTTTCACTTAAATTCTACTGACACTTTGTCTAGGGATGTATTCTTAGGTATAACTATGTGTTAGTTTCTTAAAAGTTTTTCTTCCAAGAGGTATTCTGAGGATGATTAAGCAATCCAGAGAACTTACTTTCAGCAGGAGTAAGAGAAACAGATCAGGATACTATGCAATATTTTTAATTTGCAATTTTCTAGACATTTCTCCAAAATAAAGTAGGCACTTTTGGCAAAAAAGTCTTGAACCATACAAATCTCATTTTCTAGAAGAAAATCTTAAATGTGGTATAAAACCCCCTGTTCTTCCAAATGCAGGCAAAACATAGTAGGCTGGACATTATGAAAAGTTCTTTGAGGGTAATTATCCCTTCGAATAAGATCTCAAGTGAACTTTTCAATACCATTAAAAAAAGTTTGGAATAAACCAAATGCATATAAGAAAATAAGAGATTTTAAAAAAAATTTTTATGTTTTGTCTGAAAATTTATAGCCTTGCACAGAAGCCTCCATGACCACAAATACAGTAATTATTAACAGTGGAGGTAGAAAGCAAGAAAAAACCCAGAGGATCCAAACCAACCACCATTAGGATATGCTGTAATATTAAAAACATTACCTTACAGAACATGTCTCGGAGATCATCTTTTGGGCTAATCCACGATGCAACAGCATCACAAAAAAAAATAAAGTCCTACAAGATTAAACAATCACATACGTTAGAAACCTCAATTTATAGGTCTGAAAACAATGCTTGATGTACATTTTATCAACTAGGGAGGGTCATTGATCCTAATTCACAACTGCTTTTGTTTTTATGTATTTATTTTCCAGTTAATTCAGACAATAACAGTAAGTCGCTGTATGCCTAAGTGTTCAGAAATAGAAATAGCTGAGTGTAAAAACAGCTTTGTTGAATTAGATTTTTGATTAAATAAACCCACAGTTAAAAACCCTTCAACAACTCTCCCCTCCCACAACTCACTTGTTTAATGTTAATTCTTTCAGTACACGTACCAAGTTCATGAACCAACCACCTTAATAATAAGCAACAAACTCAAGACCACAGTCACAACACTCTCACACGCATTTCCAGTTGGGGAAAAAAGCTGTTGCATTTCTTTAAGCAGAACCAGAAGTTTTTTCTGGGATGCATAGAATGGTTATCATACAGGCTTAAAACTAAAGCCACCCCAAAATCCCTATACTTAGTTCATCTTCTGTGATTCATTACCTCCTACTACACTATTAAACCACCAGTCTTTAATCATTAAGTTGATAAGACACATGTTTTTGGGTAGGAACTGAGGATAACAACTACAGAGAAGGAGAGATGGGATAGTGAAAACAGTCCTTAATTACCCTCTCCCCTTAAGCAATGTGAAAGAATAAATGGACAGCAGACGAGGGAAATCCTAAGTACAGAATACAGCATAAGTGAAATGAACTGAAAATTTCCAAACAAGCTAGAGGCTCAACTGCTGTGTTTCAGGAAGAATTCCAGGCAGAGGAGAGGGAAAATCACCTTCATTTTCCTCTAAGAAAATATTACATTGGAATAGCTTTACTTTAGAGGGGTGGAGACTAAAGAGCAAGTCATATTCTATTCTTCAGATGTACCATTTATTCTCAAGAGATGCGTGTTCCTTGTGATATTAAATATTTAAGCAATATACACGAAGTTGAAACAGAAACTTCCCAAGTTTTAAGAATGAAGGGGTGGTTACTGGTTTTGTTCTGTTTCTTGTTTTAAAAGCCTAGCTTACATCTGGAAAATAGGTTTAAGTATGTCAACTTTTGCCTTCTATGTTCATACAGATCCTGAACACAACCTGACAGCAGTATCAAAATACAGTTATTTTAATCAAAGTTCATTGTTTACATATCCTTTGTAAGTAAAAGACACAAACTGAATGTAATACTCTTCTCCTTTCCTTTGCTTGGTGATAATTACTGAAGCATCATGATACGTACCATGCGCAATGCAATACAAACATTTTGGTCTCCTTGACCTCTAAATAAAGCTACATCATGTACTGCACGGAATCATGTGAAGCTAAAATTTTTCATACTCCATATAAGACTTTTACTAAATTTCACATGAGTAAAGAAAAGAAGTTAAGATCTATTAATGTATCTTACTTGGACTACTCCACTGGGGTTGACCGTGATCATGGTACATATCCCGCGGAATGCTGAATCCTTTTCCTCATTGTCTCTTATGTTTCGCAGAGAGGTGCACCTAACAAGTAGGACAGCATAACTTAGCTAACTCTATTACTTTTTCTTCAATCAAATCAGAACTAGATGACAGTATTTGATGGAATAGGTCACACTGATAAGATGATCTGAAATGCTATTTTGAACACTTAGAAAAACACTTGTTGCACACAGTCTTTCCTAGCGTATTTCTATTAGGCATCATCTCCAGAATTTTGTTCTCCTGTTGCACTACATACAGTTAGAAAGTGTGACCTGTGTTCCATTAAATACAAAAGAAACATGTATCTGAAATATTTATAGAAACTATCATTATTAGAAGCGGAACATATAATACTATCACGGTATGAATTATGTCAGATACCACTTACAGAATGGTTATTTAACTTTTACAGCAGCAAGCAAGCTATTTTATACATAACAAATCTATAAACATGTATTCCTTACAGCAATTCAAGCCTCAGACTGAATTTTAAGTAAAGTAATGCACGGTTTAAATTTTACAGTATTTGCATGCATTGTATTATCATTCTGGTGGATTTTAAAATGCTCTTCCATAGTCAAGCTTTAACACAGCAAGCATGTGACAATCTTATCCCATGCATAAATTAGTCGTTAGCCACAACATAAAGAATACATGACGGTGCTACTAAAAACTCACAAACCTGATAGGACAAGATTAGTCACATGGTTGGCAATGATTAAGGATTGAGATTTTGTAACCAACTGAAAATATATCTAAAAGTGAGATAGAGAGAAGAAAGAAAGAAAGAGAGTGAAGAAAAATGAATTAAAAAAAAAAGATTGAATAATACACACCAGGGTCTTATAAACTGCTGTAGCATGGGGGCCACCTCTTGAGGACAAACGTAACCAAGACGACCAATTGTTATTGCTAAGGTAACGCAATCACGGTTATACACCACCAAACGCCAACCAAGACATGAGCAAATGAGGGGGGAGGAGAAAAAATAAAGAAAAAACAACAAATAACTCAGAAACAGAAACCAACAGAATCTGTGTATGATAATAAACATAAGATTTCACCAGTGCTGTTTATTACCACCCCCTAAATAAGAGGCAGCAACATATATGGTATACTCTCCAGGGTAAAAGAAAAAGTAGTAAATGAGAGAACACCAAAAACACAATTTAAAATCCAAAGGCTTTCTGATGTAAACAGTCATTCTGCCCTCTTCAGAGTAATCTCTTACAGTCAATTTACCTACCATACATTTTGAAGTTTTTATTCAAATGTACTATTATGGATACTATTGGTAAAAAGGAATTAACCATTTTCAGTTTTACCACCAAGTATTCTAACCATTTTTCCCCCAAATATTCGGGATTCGATATTTTAATAGATGTACGCTATCAGTAAAAATAAGTTTATAAATACTTTTACAGGGAAAATATTGTGGCCTATATAAAAATGCTAAATAAATGAAACACTTCTCAAAGACCACCAAATATTTGTTTTCTTCATAATTTCAGAGAGAATTTAATTTTAAGTGACTGCAAATTAATTATTTAATCCCAATATTTCTCCTGTTCACAAAAGGCTTCCTCATAGAAGTCATAAGTATATGACTTCTGATACCAAGGACACAAGAAAAGCAAAATTGCTTCATCAGATGATTAGGTAGCTTGGTCCTTTGTTCTGAGGGACAGACTAAAGAAAATATCATCATGTAAAAGTGTTTTAATGGTGTTTGCTCAACTCACGAAAGATTAATCTTTAGAAAAAGGAGAGGGTGGGGAATAATGTATCAAGATTACTTGAAGCAAAATACATGAATAATACTAAAATCCAGCAGATTTATATGAAGCAGAGAAAGGAAACCTATGTTGAAGGGACATACTATGCAACACTCTAATTAACAGGCATTTGTGAACAGTTTCATGAAACGTGCAATAAAGCAGATGATGCTTTCTCCAATAAATTTGGTGTAGGATATATTAGCAGTTTGAAACATACTCATTCCATGAAAGCTGCAGCTCACTGGTAATGTACTGTTTTGCCCTGACGTTACTCAATTTCAATATGCAGTGTCTAAAATTTTCTAACAATTTTCTAACAAAACTTTGAAGGGCTACTTTCAAATGAAAACTCACTTTTATCTGTAAGTTCTCACAGCTACAGTCTGTACAAGGAATAGTAATCTCTGTCAAAGCTCAACTTTTTGGTATGTACTGGTTATTTTCTATGTAATTACTTTTACTTAAGGTGGTCTCACATTTCCATAGGGGAAGTGTTTTCATAGCTCATTACATAGCAAGCTAAAGCAGAAAACAGTAATATTCTTGCACATACTAGTGGCATGCAGCACAATATCCCACAACAAACTTATTATAAGTACACCACACTCAACATTTATTTGCAGTTATGCATCCACATTTAAAGTAACCATTAAGAGAATAAAAAAATAAAAATAAAATAAATCAGTGTTTGGATGCTTCCAAAAATTCTCTAACAGTGATGGAAGCAAACATTTAAGTACTGGATGCCTCTCAGTTACAGGTATTACACATCCATCAATGCAGAGGAAGAGGGTCAGGGCAGGGGTGGGGGGAAAGAAAATTTATATTGCTATACTATTCCATGGTATATTTCACAACAACTAGGTATTTGCTCCCCAATTATCTTTTTTAAAAGTAGTACCTATAATATGCCAGACAACTAGGCAATTTTTCCTTCAAGTTCACCTTCCATACTAAATGGGGGCAGGGGGTCAGAGAAAGTGCAGCTTTCAAGTTTAGAGAATACCAGAAGAAAAATATGCACTGAAGATCTCTCTCCAATTTATCTCTTGCTTAGGTCAAAAAACATAACTGTAGTACTGAATATGCATAATTTTCAATCATGTCAGGTATAATGACTAAACTGTCATTTTCTTACAAGACAGTTTTCAAATAGGAAAAAAAAAGTAATTCTTAATCAGTAAAATAGTAAAACAGAAACCTGTCAAATTATTAATAAAATTTTGCTGAAGTATGGAAGGTGGTCTTCATACCAGAACGTGCCCTCTATAAATGCAAAAGAAACAAGCCTCAGAAATTCTGATTCAGTAAGGCATTTGGGGATTGCTCCCAATTTGGAAGGCAAAGCTGTGGGCCAGAACATAAAACATGCATGCCATTATTAAAATTATTTTCTGAAATTTGTTATTAAGTGATCAGGTAATTGAAGTTATAGATAATTTCAGTTACATTGTGGTAAAACTGCCATCACAGATCTAGATTTTTGTGCATATTACAAGTTTATCTTAAAAAAAAAAAAAAAATACTGCATTTCTTGTAAATTCAAAGAGTTCAATATTTGTTTTATATATGCCAATTACATTTGTTTTAAACACTAGACATATATATACAGTACACGTGTAAGGACATGCATATATTAAAATCAGTGTGAATGAAGTATTTAAGTGTTACTGCATACATCTGTCATATTCAATACATAAATAAAATTGGAAGAATACTTAATTAAACAGATGATAAATAAATATAATAAATGTTATAAAAGTGAGAAAGCAATAGCTTTAAGAATCTAGATATATGATAGATGGTTTGCATCAAGACTGAGACTTGTAAGAGCTTCTGCAAAACAGAGGTGCTTTGCTTATAAAAGCCAAATACATAGCAATAAAATCAGTTCTGGTGTGGTTCCCCTATACAATTTTTTAAATCATTATAAAAAAATTTCTAATTCCCTTCACCACATATGGTTCAGTTTTTGGGTACCTGTATTCTCTAACAACGTCTTTGGTGTGTTGGGTCTGTTAATTATTTCTACAAGCTGGTGCAACACCATTGGAATATAAGGCTGCATCTCTATACCTGAAAAAGCCAAAAAAAAAAAAAATCAGAAGAAAATGACCATACATAATCAAAACAGATCTGGTACACTGAACTTACTAACAAGGACAAGAATCTCAAATTTAGTTTAAATTTTAACATGAAAGTATCACTAAAAAATCCTCCAACCCACACCCCCTAGACAAACCATGCTAAATGTGCAAAGATTCAAAGAAAAAATAAATCTTACCCATCTGGATGGAGATTTCTCCAATTGCCCAGGTGGCATTGTTACACACAGAAATGAATTCGGGGTTTAGGTTGGTTCCCAAAATGGGCATGAAATCAGCTAGAAAAAACAACATTTTAAAATCTCATCACACAATACAACTATCTTGTCCCATTGCTGTAAGATCAGAGGGAAAAAAAAAGTTTTTTAAAAAAATAATCATGGAAGCCTATTTATATGCTTGGAAAGTGTTACACATGAATTAACAAGAGCTATATTTCTGCTATATATCAGATTAACCTGGATTTTAAAACCTAAGCATATCAACACAAATATTTTCAAATTATGATTTTAAAATGTTTGTTATAGGCTTTATCTTTATGTAACTCTAGAAACCTTTTTTCTCCCCTTCTCTTGCTGGAAGAGAAGAAGAAAATAAGAAAGGGGAAGAGGGAAGAAGAAAAAAAACACAGCTACAAGTACTTGTACTTTCATAATACAGTTGAACAACCCTCAATCACCTGGATAGCTATGTATTCAGCTATGTTTGAAAAAACAATGCAGCCTAGAAGGCAACCACATGAAAACTTACAACACCATGAAAAGGCAACCCATAGAATAGGAAGCTTAACGGCTAAACCAGCCTCTTACCAGTTTTTAAAACAAGTTAATTGATTAATATGTAAAAGAAACATACCAATGCAAGGCTTCACATGCTGAAAACACGCCTTTGTCAGATCACCTAACAATGCAAAAGAACTCTGCCGTACCTCAGGCATTTTATCCTAAGAAAGGAAGGAAAAAAAAAAATTCTAGAAGTGTTTCTGATTCTCTTAAGAAAGAAAATCCTTGGATCAAACAGGTTACTTATCTCACCTGCATGCATTGGTACATTAGTGTCAGGATATTGCTGCGAGCCACTAGCTGTTCAATGTTGCCTCCAAGTCCTTCAGCTAAACCACTGAGTAAATCAAGAGCCACAATCATGAAATCTTTATCTGGAGCCTCATATTGATCTGGCTGAGCATTATGCAACTGCAACAAAGAAGTATGCATTTTCAAAATGAGTATTAGATTTTCTCAGTGGTATGCGTAAAAAAAAAGGTTTTGGAACTGCAGATTTATTAGATATTCAATGTTATGCTACAAATCCCCTGGTAAACCCATAACTTTACACAGTTAACATATTGGTTTAAGGAGATATTCTGAAAACATTGGAATAGCAATAGAAAAATACCATGGCTTGTGTAAGGGTCTTCTGCACCAGATTTACACAACGCTGGTACACAGGTTCACAGTATGGAAGAAAGCCAGATTGCAAGGCAGTAGCAACTGACGACAGGCACTAGAATTCAAAAAAAGAAAAGAAAACAGTCGCTACCTTTCCTCGCATCCCTGAAGTGCCTTTTACTTGGGAGAAGTCAATTAAAAGATACTAGCATTTTAAGTATACCCACATGTAACTGATACTAAGTAAACACAACCTAGAAACGCAGGATTAGCTGAGCCAAGGCAACTATCAGGAAGTTGTTACTCCTACATATGTCAGTTGAGAATTTCTCAGCAGCAGCATCTTCTTAGAGGCAGCCAAGAAAGTGCATACAAAACCCGTTACGATAATTCAGCCAGCACTTACACTAAGCTTTAGTATCTCGACCAGGTACAAGCCCTGACATTACCTAAGAGTTATGAAATTGATTTTTCTAGAGATGCTTTCCTGCTTCTCACTCAGAAAGTACAGAATAGACTACATGGTCTGGTTCATACCTTCAGCTC